>NW_026646532.1:0-148187 GCF_949987535.1 Balaenoptera acutorostrata | reverse complement strand
AATTTCTTGATAATGGGTGTGTTCCTTATCTTCTCCTCGTGTCTAAACTCTTCTCCATGGCTGGACCCCCAAATAATATTCCTGTACGTGCTAAGGGGTATCTAGAGAGTGGGATAGGTTTAATAACTACCCTCTCCATAACGCGTACACTAACCCTAACCCCTACCCTAACCCTAACGCGTACCCTAATCCTAACCCGTACCCTAAACCGAGCCCTAACCCTAACACAAACCCTAACCGTAACCCTAACCCATACCCTAGGCCCTACCCGAACCCCTCCCCGAACCCGTACCCTAAGCCGTACCCTAACCCTCACCCTAACCCTAAACCTAACCCTAAGCTAACCTTGACGGCTTCTGCCTCCAATAGATTTCCTAAGCACTAGTGTTTTAAGGAACAGGTTAAAAAGAGAATCCTAATGTGATTTCTTGATAATGGGTGTGTTCCTTGTCTTCTCCTAGTGTCTAAACTCTTCTCCATGGCTGGACCCCCAAATAATATTCCTTTACGTGCTAAGGGGTATCTAGAGAGTGGGATAGGTTTAATAACTACCCTCACCCTAAAGCGTACCCTAACCCTAACCACTACCCTAACACTAACGCGTACCCTAATCCTAACCCGTACCCTTAACCGAGCCCTAACCCTAACACTAACCCTAACCCTAACCCTAACCCATACCCTACGCCCTACCCGAACCCCTCCCCGAACCCGTACCCTAAGCCGTACCCTAACCCTCACCCTAACCCTAACCCTAACCCTAAGCTACCCTTGACTGCTTCTTCCTCCAATAGATTTCCTAAGCACTAGTGTTTTAAGGAACAGGTTAAAAAGAGAATCCTAATGTGATTTCTTGATAATGGGTGTGTTCCTTATCTTCTCCTCGTGTCTAAACTCTTCTCCATGGCTGGACCCCCAAATAATATTCCTTTAAGTGCTAAGGGGTATCTAGAGAGTGGGATAGGTTTAATAACTACCCTCACCCTAACGCGTACCCTAACCCTAACCCCTACCCTAATCCTAACGCGTACCCTAATCCTAACCCGTACACTAAACCGAGCCCTAACCCTAACCCTTGCCCTAACCCTAACCCTAAACCATACCCTACGCCCTACCCGAACCCCTCCCCGAACCCGTACCCTAAGCCGTACCCTAACCCTCACCCTAACCCTAACCCTAACCCTAAGCTACCCTTGACTGCTTCTGCCTCCAATAGATTTCCTAAGCACTAGTGTTTTAAGGAACAGGTTAAAAAGAGAATCCTAATGTGATTTCTTGATAATGGGTGTGTTCCTTATCTTCTCCTAGTGTCTAAACTCTTCTCCATGGCTGGACCACCAAATAATATTCCTTTACGTGCTAAGGGGTATCTAGAGAGTGGGATAGGTTTAATAACTAACCTCACCCTATCGCGTACCCTAACCCTAACCCCTACCCTAACACTAACGCGTACCCTAATCCTAACCCGTACCCTAAACCGAGCCCTAACCCTAACACTAACCCTAACCCTAACCCTAACCCATACCCTACGCCCTAGCCGAACCCCTCCCCGAACCCGTACCCTAAGCCGTACCCTAACCCTCACCCTAACCCTAACCCTAACCCTAAGCTACCCTTGACGGCTTCTGCCTCCAATAGATTTCGTAAGCACTAGTGTTTTAAGGAACAGGTTAAAAAGAGAATCCTAATGTGATTTCGTGATAATGGGTGTGTTCCTTATCTTCTCCTAGTGTCTAAACTCTTCTCCATGGCTGGACCCCCAAATAATATTCCTTTACGTGCTAAGGGGTATCTAGAGAGTGGGATAGGTTTAATAACTAACCTCACCCTATCGCGTACCCTAACCCTAACACCTACCCTAACACTAACGCGTACCCTAATCCTAACCCGTACCCTAAACCGAGCCCTAACCCTAACACTAACCCTAACCCTAACCCTAAACCATGCCCTACGCCCTACCCGAACCCCTCCCCGAACCCGTACCCTAAGCCATACCCTAACCCTCACCCTAACCCTAACCCTAACCCTAAGCTACCCTTGACTGCTTCTGCCTCCAATAGATTTCCTAAGCACTAGTGTTTTAAGGAACAGGTGAAAAAGAGAATCCTAATGTGATTTCTTGATAATGGGTGTGTTCCTTATCTTCTCCTAGTGTCTAAACTCTTCTCCATGGCTGGACCACCAAATAATATTCCTTTACGTGCTAAGGGGTATCTAGAGAGTGGGATAGGTTTAATAACTAACCTCACCCTATCGCGTACCCTAACCCTAACCCCTACCCTAACACTAACGCGTACCCTAATCCTAACCCGTACCCTAAACCGAGCCCTAACCCTAACACTAACCCTAACCCTAACCCATACCCTACGCCCTACCCGAACCCCTCCCCGAACCCGTACCCTAAGCCATACCCTAACCCTCACCCTAACCCTAACCCTAACCCTAAGCTACCCTTGACTGCTTCTGCCTCCAATAGATTTCCTAAGCATTAGTGTTTTAAGGAACAGGTTAAAAAGAGAATCCTAATGTGATTTCTTGATAATGGGTGTGTTCCTTATCTTCTCCTCGTGTCTAAACTCTTCTCCATGGCTGGACCCCCAAATAATATTCCTTTATGTTCTAAGGGGTATCTAGAGAGTGTGATTGGTTTAATAACTACCCTCACCCTAACACGTACCCTAACCCTAACCCCTACCCTATCCCTAACGCGTACACTAATCCTAACCCGTACCCTAAACCGAGCCCTAACCATAACACTAACCCTAACCCTAACCCTAACCAATACCCTACGCCCTACCCGAACCCCTCCCCGAACCCGTACCCTAAGCCATACCCTACACCTCACCCTAACCCTAACCCTAACCCTAACCCTAAGCTACCCTTGACGGCTTCTGCCTCCAATAGATTTCGTAAGCACTAGTGTTTTAAGGAACAGGTTAAAAAGAGAATCCTAATGTGATTTCGTGATAATGGGTGTGTTCCTTATCTTCTCCTAGTGTCTAAACTCTTCTCCATGGCTGGACCCCCAATAATATTCCTGTACGTGCTAAGGGGTATCTAGAGAGTGGGATAGGTTTAATAACTACCCTCACCCTAACGCGTACACTAACCCTAACCCCTACCCTAACCCTAACGCGTACCCTAATCCTAACCCGTACCCTAAACCGAGCCCTAACCCTAACACTAACCCTAACCCTAACCCTAACCCATACCCTACGGCCTACCCGAACCCCTCCCCGAACCCGTACACTAAGCCGTACCCTAACCCTCACCCTAACCCTAACCCTAACCCTAAGCTACCCTTGACGGCTTCTGCCTCCAATAGATTTCCTAAGCACTAGTGTTTTAAGGAACAGGTTAAAAAGAGAATCCTAATGTGATTTCTTGATAATGGGTGTGTTCCTTATCTTCTCCTCGTGTCTAAACTCTTCTCCATGGCTGGACCCCCAAATAATATTCCTTTACGTGCTAAGGGGTATTTAGAGAGTAGGATAGGTTTAATAACTACCCTCACCCTAACGCGTACCCTAACCCTAACCCCTACCCTAACCCTAACGCGTACCCTAATCCTAACCCGTACCCTAAACCGAGCCCTAAACCTAACACTAGCCCTAACCCTAACCCTAACCCATACCCTACGCCCTACCCGAACCCCTCCCCAAACCCGTACCCTAAGCCATACCCTAGCCCTCACCCTAACCCTAACACTAACCCTAAGCTACCCTTGACTGCTTCTGCCTCCAATAGATTTCCTAAGCACTAGTGTTTTAAGGAACAGGTTAAAAAGAGAATCCTAATATGATTTCGTGATAATGGGTGTGTTCCTTATCTTCTCCTAGTGTCTAAACTCTTCTCCATGGCTGGACCCCCAAACAATATTCCTTTACGTGCTAAGGGGTATCTAGAGAGTGGGATAGGTTTAATAACTATCCTCACCCTAACGCGTACCCTAACTCTAACCCCTAACCTAACCCTAGCGCGTACCCTAATCCTAACCCGTACCCTAAACCGAGCCCTAACCCTAACACTAACTCTAACCCTAACCCTAACCCATACCCTACGCCCTACGGGAACCCCTCCCTGAACCCGTACCTTAAACCGTACCCTAACCCTCACCCTAACCCTAACCCTAACCCTAAGCTACCCTTGACTGCTTCTTCCTCCAATAGATTTCTTAAGCACTAGTGTTTTAAGGAACAGGTTAAAAAGAGAATCCTAATGTGATTTCTTGATAATGTGTGTGTTCCTTATCTTCTCCTCGTGTCTAAACTCTTCTCCATGGCTGGACCCCCAAATAATATTCCTTTAAGTGCTAAGGGGTATCTAGAGAGTGGGATAGGTTTAATAACTACCCTCACCCTAACGCGTACCCTAACCCTAACCCCTACCCTAACCCTAACGCGTACACTAATCCTAACCCGTACCCTAAACCGAGCCCTAAACCTAACACTAGCCCTAACCCTAACCCTAACCCATACCCTACGCCCTACCCGAACCCCTCCCCGAACCCGTAACCTAAGCCGTACCCTAGCCCTCACCCTAACCCTAACCCTAACCCTAAGCTACCCTTGACTGCTTCTGCCTCCAATAGATTTCCTAAGCACTAGTGTTTTAAGGAACAGTTTAAAAAGAGAATCATATTGTGATTTCTTGATAATGGGTGTGTTCCTTATCTTCTCCTAGTGTCTAAACTCTTCTCCATGGCTGGACCCCCAAATAATATTCCTTTACGTGCTAAGGGGTAGCTAGAGAGTGGGATAGGTTTAATAACTACCCTCACCCTAAAGCGTACCCTAACCCTAACCACTACCCTAACACTAACGCGTACCCTAATCCTAACCCGTACCCTAAACCGAGCCCTAACCCTAACACTAACCCTAACCCTAACCCTAACCCATACCCTACGCCCTACCCGAACCCCTCCCCGAACCCGTACCCTAAGCCGTACCCTAACCCTCACCCTAACCCTAACCCTAACCCTAAGCTACCCTTGACTGCTTCTGCCTCCAATAGATTTCCTAAGCACCAGTGTTTTAAGGAACAGGTTAAAAAGAGAATCCTAATGTGATTTCTTGATAATGGGTGTGTTCCTTATCTTCTCCTCGTGTCTAAACTCTTCTCCATGGCTGGACCCCCAAATAATATTCCTTTACGTGCTAAGGGGTATCTAGAGAGTGGGACAGATTTAATAACTACCCTCACCCTAACGCGTACCCTAACCCTAACCCCTACCCTAACCCTAACGCGTACCCTAATCCTAACCCGTACCCTAAACCGAGCCCTAACCCTAACCCTTGCCCTAACCCTAACCCTAACCCATACCCTACACCCTACCCGAACCCCTCCCCGAACACGTACCCTAAGCCGTACCCTAACCCTCACCCTAACCCTAACCCTAACCCTAAGCTACCCTTGACTGCTTCTGCCTCCAATAGATTTCCTAAGCACTAGTGTTTTAAGGAACAGGTTAAAAAGAGAATCCTAATGTGATTTCTTGATAATGGGTGTGTTCCTTATCTTCTCCTAGTGTCTAAACTCTTCTCCATGGCTGGACCACCAAATAATATTCCTTTACGTGCTAAGGGGTATCTACAGAGTGGGATAGGTTTAATAACTAACCTCACCCTATCGCGTACCCTAACCCTAACCCCTACCCTAACACTAACACGTACCCTAATCCTAAACCGTACCCTAAACCGAGGCCTAACCCTAACACTAAACCTAACCCTAACCCTAACCCATACCCTACGCCCTACCCGAACCCCTCCCCGAACCCGTACCCTAAGCCATACCCTAACCCTCACCCTAACCCTAACCCTAACCCTAAGCTACCCTTGACTGCTTCTGCCTCCAATAGATTTCCTAAGCACTAGTGTTTTAAGGAACAGGTGAAAAAGAGAATCCTAATGTGATTTCTTGATAATGGGTGTGTTCCTTATCTTCTCCTCGTGTCTAAACTCTTCTCCATGGTTGGACCCCCAAATAATATTCCTTTACGTGCTAAGGGGTTTCTAGAGAGTGTGATATGTTTAATAACTACCCGCACCCTAATGCGTACCCTAACCCTAACCCCTACCCTAACCCTAACGCATACCCTAATCCGAACCCATGCCCTAAACCGAGCCCTAAACCTAACACTAGCCCTAACCCTATACCTAACCCATACCCTACGCGCTACCCGAACCCCTCCCCGAACCCGTACCCTAAGCCATACCCTAACCCTCACCCTAACCCTAACCCTAACCCTAAGCTACCCTTGACTGCTTCTGCCTCCAATAGATTTCCTAAGCACTAGTGTTTTAAGGAACAGGTTAAAAAGAGAATCCTAATGTGATTTCTTGATAATGGGTGTGTTCCTTATCTTCTCCTAGTGTCTAAACTCTTCTCCATGGCTGGACCCCCATTAATATTCCTTTACGTGCTAAGGGGTATCTAGAGAGTGGGATAGGTTTAATAACTACCCTCACCCTAACGCGTACACTAACCCTAACCCCTACACTAACCCTAACGCGTAACCTAATCCTAACCCGTACCCTAAACCGAGCCCTAACCCTAACACTAACCCTAACCCTATCCCTAACCCATACCCTACGCCCTACCCGAACCCCTCACCGAACCCGTACCCTAAGCCGTACCCTAACCCTCACCCTAACCCTAACCCTAACCCTAAGCTACCCTTGACTGCTTCTGCCTCCAATAGATTTCCTAAACACTAGTGTTTTAAGGAACAGGTTAAAAAGAGAATCCTAATGTGATTTCTTGATAATGGGTGTGTTCCTTATCTTCTCCTCGTGTCTAAACTCTTCTCCATGGCTGGACCCCCAAATAATATTCCTTTACGTGCTAAGGGGTATCTAGAGAGTGGGATAGGTTTAATAACTACCCTCACCCTAACGCGTTCCCTAACCCTAACCCCTACCCTAACCCTAACGCGTACCCTAATCCTAACCCGTACCCTAAACCGAGCCCTAACCCTAACACTAGCCCTAACCCTAACCCTAACCCATACCCTACGCCCTACCCGAACCCCTCCCCGAACCCGTACCCTAAGCCATACCCTAGCCCTCACCCTAACCCTAACACTAACCCTAAGCTACCCTTGACTGCTTCTGCCTCCAATAGATTTTCTAAGCACTAGTGTTTTAAGGAACAGGTTAAAAAGAGAATCCTAATGTGATTTCGTGATAATGGGTGTGTTCCTTATCTTCTCCTAGTGTCTAAACTCTTCTCCATGGCTGGACCCCCAAATAATATTCCTTTACGTGCTAAGGGGTATCTAGAGAGTGGGATAGGTTTAATAACTACCCTCACCCTAACGCGTACCCTAACCCTAACCCCTACCCTAACCCTAGCGCGTACCCTAATCCTAACCCATACCCTAAACCGAGCCCTAACCCTAACACTAACTCTAACCCTAACCCTAACCCATACCCTATGCCCTACCCGAACCCCTCCCTGAACCCCTACCCTAAACCGTACCCTAACCCTCACCCTAACCCTAACCCTAACCCTAAGCTACCCTTGACGGCTTCTGCCTCCAATAGATTTCCTAAGCACTAGTGTTTTAAGGAACAGTTTAAAAAGAGAATCCTAATGTGATTTCTTGATAATGGGTGTGTTCCTTATCTTCTCCTAGTGTCTAAGCTCTTCTCCATTGCTGGACCACCAAATAATATTCCTTTACGTGCTAAGGGGTATCTACAGAGTGGGATAGGTTTAATAACTAACCTCACCCTATCGCGTACCCTCACCCTAACCCCTACCCTAACACTAACACGTACCCTAATCCTAAACCGTACCCTAAACCGAGGCCTAACCCTAACACTAAACCTAACCCTAACCCTAACCCATACCCTACGCCCTACCCGAACCCCTCCCCGAACCCGTACCCAAAGCCATACCCTAACCCTCACCCTAACCCTAACCCTAACCCTAAGCTACCCTTGACTGCTTCTGCCTCCAATAGATTTCCTAAGCACTAGTGTTTTAAGGAACAGGTGAAAAAGAGAATCCTAATGTGATTTCTTGATAATGGGTGTGTTCCTTATCTTCTCCTCGTGTCTAAACTCTTCTCCATGGTTGGACCCCCAAATAATATTCCTTTACGTGCTAAGGGGTTTCTAGAGAGTGTGATAGGTTTAATAACTACCCGCACCCTAATGCGAACCCTAACCCTAACCCCTACGCTAACCCTAACGCGTACCCTAATCCGAACCCATGCCCTAAACCGAGCCCTAACCCTAACACTAGCCCTAACCCTATACCTAACCCATACCCTACGCCCTACCCGAACCCCTCCCCGAACCCGTACCCTAAGCCATACCCTAACCCTCACCCTAACCCTAACCCTAACCCTAAGCTACCCTTGACTGCTTCTGCCTCCAATAGATTTCCTAAGCACGAGTGTTTTAAGGAACAGGTTAAAAAGAGAATCCTAATGTGATTTCGTGATAATGGGTGTGTTCCTTATCTTCTCCTAGTTTCTAAACTCTTCTCCATGGCTGGACCCCCATTAATATTCCTTTACGTGCTAAGGGGTATCTAGAGAGTGGGATAGGTTTAATAACTACCCTCACCCTAACGCGTACACTAACCCTAACCCCTACCCTAACCCTAACGCGTACCCTAATCCTAACCCGTACCCTAAACCGAGCCCTAACCCTAACACTAACCCTAACCCTAACCCTAACCCATACCCTACGCCCTACCCGAACCCCTCCCCGAACCCGTACCCTAAGCCGTACCCTAACCCTCACCCTAACCCTAACCCTAACCCTAAGCTACCCTTGACTGCTTCTGCCTCCAATAGATTTCCTAAGCACTAGTGTTTTAAGGAACAGGTTAAAAAGAGAATCCTAATGTGATTTCTTGATAATGGGTGTGTTCCTTATCTTCTCCTCGTGTCTAAATTCTTCTCCATGGCTGGACCCCCAAATAATATTCCTTTACGTGCTAAGGGGTATCTAGAGAGTGGGATAGGTTTAATAACTACCCTCACCCTAACGCGTTCCCTAACCCTAACCCCTACCCTAACCCTAACGCGTACCCTAATCCTAACCCGTACCCTAAACCGAGCCCTAACCCTAACACTAGCCCTAACCCTAACCCTAACCCATACCCTACGCCCTACCCGAACCCCTCCCCGAACCCGTACCCTAAGCCATACCCTAGCCCTCACCCAACCCTAACACTAACCCTAAGCTACCCTTGACTGCTTCTGCCTCCAATAGATTTCCTAAGCACTAGTGTTTTAAGGAACAGGTGAAAAAGAGAATCCTAATGTGATTTCGTGATAATGGGTGTGTTCCTTATCTTCTCCTAGTGTCTAAACTCTTCTCCATGGCTGGACCCCCAAATATTATTCCTTTACGTGCTAAGGGGTATCTAGAGAGTGGGATAGGTTTAATAACTACCCTCACCCTAACGCGTACCCAAACCCTAACCCCTACTCTATCCCTAGCGCGTACCCTAATCCTAACCCGTACCCTAAACCGAGCCCTAACCCTAACACTAACTCTAACCCTAACCCTAACCCTTACCCTACGCCCTACCCGAACCCCTCCCTGAACCCCTACCCTAAACCGTACCCTAACCCTCACCCTAACCCTTACCCTAACCCTAAGCTACCCTTGACGGCTTCTGCCTCCAATAGATTTCCTAAGCACTAGTGTTTTAAGGAACAGGTTAAAAAGAGAATCCTAATGTGATTTCTTGATAATGGGTGTGTTCCTTATCTTCTCCTCGTGTCTAAACTCTTCTCCATGGCTGGACCCCCAAATAATATTCCTTTACGTGCTAAGGGGTATCTAGAGAGTGGGATAGGTTTAATAACTACCCTCACCCTAACGCGTTCCCTAACCCTAACCCCTACCCTAACCCTAACGCGTACCCTAATCCTAACCCGTACCCTAAACCGAGCCCTAACCCTAACACTAACCCTAACCCTAACCCTAACCCATACCCTACGCCCTACCCGAACCCCTCCCCGAACCCGTACCCTAAGCCGTACCCTAACCCTCACCCTAACCCTAACCCTAACCCTAAGCTACCCTTGACTGCTTCTGCCTCCAATAGATTTCCTAAGCACTAGTGTTTTAAGGAACAGTTTAAAAAGAGAATCATATTGTGATTTCTTGATAATGGGTGTGTTCCTTATCTTCTCCTAGTGTCTAAACTCTTCTCCATGGCTGGACCCCCAAATAATATTCCTTTACGTGCTAAGGGGTATCTAGAGAGTGTGATAGGTTTAATAATTACCCTCAACCTAAAGCGTACCCTAACCCTAACCACTACCCTAACACTAACGCGTACCCTAATCCTAACCCGTACCCTAAACCGAGCCCTAACCCTAACACTAACCCTAACCCTAACCCTAACCCATACCCTACACCCTACCCGAACCCCTCCCCGAACCCGTACCCTAAGCCATACCCTAACCCTCACCCTAACCCTAACCCTAACCCTAAGATACCCTTGACTGCTTCTGCCTCCAATAGATTTCCTAAGCTCTAGTGTTTTAAGGAACAGGTTAAAAAGAGAATCCTAATGTGATTTCTTGATAATGGGTGTGTTCCTTATCTTCTCCTCGTGTCTAAACTCTTCTCCATGGCTGGACCCCCAAATAATATTCCTTTACGTGCTAAGGGGTATCTAGAGAGTGGGATAGATTTAATAACTACCCTCACCCTAACGCGTACCCTAACCCTAACCACTACCCTAACCCTAACGCGTACCCTAATCCTAACCCGTACCCTAAACCGAGCCCTAACCCTAACCCTTGCCCTAACCCTAACCCTAACCCATACCCTACGCCCTACCCGAACCCCTCCCCGAACCCGTACCCTAAGCCGTACCCTAACCCTCACCCTAACCCTAACCCTAACCCTAAGCTACCCTTGACTGCTTCTGCCTCCAATAGATTTCCTAAGCACTAGTGTTTTAAGGAACAGGTTAAAAAGAGAATCCTAATGTGATTTCTTGATAATTGGTGTGTTCCTTATCTTCTCCTAGTGTCTAAACTCTTCTCCATGGCTGGACCACCAAATAATATTCCTTTACGTGCTAAGGGGTATCTACAGAGTGGGATAGGTTTAATAACTAACCTCACCCTATCGCGTACCCTAACCCTAACCCCTACCCTAACACTAACACGTACCCTAATCCTAACCCGTACCCTAAACCGAGCCCTAACCCTAACACTAAACCTAACCCTAACCCTAACCCATACCCGACGCCCTACCCGAACCCCTCCCCGAACCCGTACCCTAAGCCATACCCTAACCCTCACCCTAACCCTAACCCTAACCCTAAGCTACCCTTGACTGCTTCTGCCTCCAATAGATTTCCTAAGCACTAGTGTTTTAAGGAACAGGTGAAAAAGAGAATCCTAATGTGATTTCTTGATAATGGGTGTGTTCCTTATCTTCTCCTAGTGTCTAAACTCTTCTCCATGGCTGGACCCCCAAATAATATTCCTTTACGTGCTAAGGGGTACCTAGAGAGTGGGATAGGTTTAATAACTACCCTCACCCTAACGCGTACCCTAACCCTAACCCCTACCCTAACCCTAACGCGTACCCTAATCCTAACCCGTACCCTAAACCGAGCCCTAAACCTAACGCTAGCCCTAACCCTAATCATAACCCATACCCTACGCCCTACCCGTACCCCTCCCCGAACCCGTACCCTAAGCCATACCCTAGCCCTCACCCTAACCCTAACACTAACCCTAAGCTACCCTTGACTGCTTCTGCCTCCAATAGATTTCCTAAGCACGAGTGTTTTAAGGAACAGGTTAAAAAGAGAATCCTAATGTGATTTCGTGATAATGGGTGTGTTCCTTATCTTCTCCTAGTGTCTAAATTCTTCTCCATGGCTGGACCCCCATTAATATTCCTTTACGTGCTAAGGGGTATCTAGAGAGTGGGATAGGTTTAATAACTACCCTCACCCTAACGCGTACACTAACCCTAACCCCTACCCTAACCCTATCGCGTACCCTAATCCTAACCCGTACCCTAAACCGAGCCCTAACCCTAACACTAACTCTAACCCTAACCCTAACCCATACCCTACGCCCTACCCGAACCCCTCCCTGAACCCCTACCCTAAACCGTACCCTAACCCTCACCCTAACCCTAACCCTAACCCTAAGCTACCCTTGACGGCTTCTGCCTCCAATAGATTTCCTAAGCACTAGTGTTTTAAGGAACAGGTTAAAAAGAGAATCCTAATGTGATTTCTTGATAATGGGTGTGTTCCTTATCTTCTCCTCGTGTCTAAACTCTTCTCCATGGCTGGACCCCCAAATAATATTCCTTTACGTGCTAAGGGGTATCTAGAGAGTGGGATAGGTTTAATAACTACCCTCACCCTAACGCGTTCCCTAACCCTAACCCCTACCCTAACCCTAACGCGTACCCTAATCCTAACCCGTACCCTAAACCGAGCCCTAACCCTAACACTAGCCCTAACCCTAACCCTAACCAATACCCTACGGCCTACCCGAACCCCTCCCCGAACCCGTACCCTAAGCCGTACCCTAACCCTCACCCTAACCCTAACCCTAACCCTAAGCTACCCTTGACTGCTTCTGCCTCCAATAGATTTCCTAAGCACTAGTGTTTTAAGGAACAGTTTAAAAAGAGAATCATATTGTGATTTCTTGATAATGGGTGTGTTCCTTATCTTCTCCTAGTGTCTAAACACTTCTCCATGGCTGGACCCCCAAATAATATTCCTTTACGTGCTAAGGGGTATCTAGAGAGTGGGATAGGTTTAATAATTACCCTCACCCTAAAGCGTACCCTAACCCTAACCACTACCCTAACACTAACGCGTACCCTAATCCTAACCCGTACCCTAAACCGAGCCCTAACCCTAACACTAACCCTAACCCTAACCCTAACCCATACCCTACGCCCTACCCGAACCCCTCCCCGAACCCGTACCCTAAGCCGTACCCTAAACCTCTCCCTAACCCTAACCCTAACCCTAAGATACCCTTGACTGCTTCTGCCTCCAATAGATTTCCTAAGCACTAGTGTTTTAAGGAACAGGTGAAAAAGAGAATCCTAATGTGATTTCTTGATAATGGGTGTGTTCCTTATCTTCTCCTCGTGTCTAAACTCTTCTCCATGGTTGGACCCCCAAATAATATTACTTTACGTGCTAAGGGGTTTCTAGAGAGTGTGATAGGTTTAATAACTACCCGCACCCTAATGCGTACCCTAACCCTAACCCCCACCCCTACCCTAACGGGTACCCTAATCCGAACCCATACCCTAAACCGAGCCCTAACCCTAACACTAGCCCTAACCCTATACCTAACCCATACCCTACGCCCTACACGAACCCCTCCCCGAACCCGTACCCTAAGCCATACCCTAACCCTCACCCTAACCCTAACCGTAACCCTAAGCTACCCTTGAATGCTTCTGCCTCCAATAGATTTCCTAAGCACGAGTGTTTTAAGGAACAGGTTAAAAAGAGAATCCTAATGTGATTTCGTGATAATGGGTGTGTTCCTTATCTTCTCCTAGTGTCTAAACTCTTCTCCATGGCTGGACCCCCATTAATATTCCTTTACGTGCTAAGGGGTATCTAGAGAGTGGGATAGGTTTAATAACTACCCTCACCCTAACGCGTACACTAACCCTAACCCCTACCCTAACCCTAACGCGTAACCTAATCCTAAGCCGTACCCTAACACTAAACCTAACCCTAACCCTAACCCATACCCTACGCCCTACCCGAACCCCTCCCCGAACCCGTACCCTAAGCCGTACCCTAACCCTCACCCTAACCCTAACCCTAACCCTAAGCTACCCTTGACTGCTTCTGCCTCCAATAGATTTCCTAAGCACTAGTGTTTTAAGGAACAGGTTAAAAAGAGAATCCTAATGTGATTTCGTGATAATGGGTGTGTTCCTTATCTTCTCCTAGTGTCTAAACTCTTCTCCATGGCTGGACCCCCAAATAATATTCCTTTACGTGCTAAGGGGTATCTAGAGAGTGGGATAGGTTTAATAACTACCCTCACCCTAACGCGTACCCTAACCCTAACCCCTACCCTAACCCTAGCGCGTACCCTAATCCTAACCCGTACCCTAAACCGAGCCCTAACCCTAACACTAACTCTAACCCTAACCCTAACCCATACCCTACGCCCTACCCGAACCCCTCCCTGAACCCCTACCCTAAACCGTACCCTAACCCTCACCCTAACCCTAACCCTAACCCTAAGCTACCCTTGACGGCTTCTGCCTCCAATAGATTTCCTAAGCACTAGTGTTTTAAGGAACAGGTTAAAAAGAGAATCATATTGTGATTTCTTGATAATGGGTGTGTTCCTTATCTTCTCCTCGTGTCTAAACTCTTGTCCATGTCTGGACCCCCAAATAATATTCCTTTACGTGCTAAGGGGTATCTAGAGAGTGGGATAGGTTTAATAACTACCCTCACCCTAACGCGTTCCCTAACCCTAACCCCTACCCTAACCCTAACGCGTACCCTAATCCTAACCCGTACCCTAAACCGAGTCCTAACCCTAACACTAGCCCTAACCCTAACCCTAACCAATACCCTACGCCCTACCCGAACCCCTCCCCGAACCCGTACCCTATGCCGTACCCTAACCCTCACCCTAACCCTAACCCTAACCCTAAGCTACCCTTGACTACTTCTGCCTCCAATAGATTTCCTAAGCACTAGTGTTTTAAGGAACAGTTTAAAAAGAGAATCATATTGTGATTTCTTGATAATGGGTGTGTTCCTTATCTTCTCCTCGTGTCTAAACTCTTCTCCATGGCTGGACCCCCAAATAATATTCCTTTACGTGCTAAGGGGTATCTAGAGAGTATGATAGATTTAATAACTACCCTCACCCTAACGCGTACCCTAACCCTAACCACTACCCTAACCCTAACGCGTACCCTAATCCTAACCCGTACCCTAAACCGAGCCCTAACCCTAACCCTTGCCCTAACCCTAACCCTAACCCATACCCTACGCCCTACCCGAACCCCTCCCCGAACCCGTACCCTAAGCCGTACCCTAACCCTCACCCTAACCCTAACCCTAACCCTAAGCTACCCTTGACTGCTTCTGCCTCCAATAGATTTCCTAAGCTCTAGTGTTTTAAGGAACAGGTTAAAAAGAGAATCCTAATGTGATTTCTTGATAATGGGTGTGTTCCTTATCTTCTCCTAGTGTCTAAACTCTTCTCCATGGCTGGACCACCAAATAATATTCCTTTACGTGCTAAGGGGTATCTACAGAGTGGGATAGGTTTAATAACTAACCTCACCCTATCGCGTACCCTAACCCTAACCCCTACCCTAACACTAACACGTACCCTAATCCTAACCCATACCCTAAACCGAGCCCTAACCCTAACACTAAACCTAACCCTAACCCTAACCCATACCCGACGCCCTACCCGAACCCCTCCCCGAACCCGTACCCTAAGCCATACCCTAACCCTAACCCTAACCCTAACCCTAACCCTAAGCTACCCTTGACTGCTTCTGCCTCCAATAGATTTCCTAAGCACTAGTGTTTTAAGGAACAGGTGAAAAAGAGAATCCTAATGTGATTTCTTGATAATGGGTGTGTTCCTTATCTTCTCCTCGTGTCTAAACTCTTCTCCATGGTTGGACCCCCAAATAATATTCCTTTACGTGCTAAGGGGTTTCTAGAGAGTGTGATAGGTTTAATAACTACCCGCACCCTAATGCGTACCCTAACCCTAACCCCTACCCTAACCCTAACGCGTACCCTAATCCGAACCCATACCCTAAACCGAGCCCTAACCCTAACACTAGCCCTAACCCTATACCTAACCCATACCCTACGCCCTACCCGAACCCCTCCCCGAACCCGTACCCTAAGCCATACCCTAACCCTCACCCTAACCCTAACCCTAACCCTAAGCTACCCTTGACTGCTTCTGCCTCCAATAGATTTCCTAAGCACTAGTGTTTTAAGGAACAGGTTTAAAAGAGAATCCTAATGTGATTTCTTGATAATGGGTGTGTTCCTTATCTTCTCCTCGTGTCTAAACTCTTCTCCATGGCTGGACCCCCAAATAATATTCCTTTACGTGCTAAGGGGTATCTAGAGAGTGGGATAGGTTTAATAACTACCCTCACCCTAACGCGTACCCTAACCCTAACCCCTACCCTAACCCTAACGCGTACCCTAATCCTAACCCGTACCCTAAACCGAGCCCTAAACCTAACGCTAGCCCTAACCCTAATCCTAACCCATACCCTAAGCCCTACCCGAACCCCTCCCCGAACCCGTACCCTAAGCCGTACCCTAGCCCTCACCCTAACCCTAACACTAACCCTAAGCTACCCTTGACTGCTTCTGCCTCCAATAGATTTCCTAAGCACTAGTGTTTTAAGGAACAGTTTAAAAAGAGAATCATATTGTGATTTCTTGATAATGGGTGTGTTCCTTATTTTCTCCTAGTGTCTAAACTCTTCTCCATGGCTGGACCCCCAAATAATATTCCTTTACGTGCTAAGGGGTATCTAGAGAGTGGGATAGGTTTAATAATTACCCTCACCCTAATCGTACCCTAACCCTAACCACTACCCTAACACTAACGCGTACCCTAATCCTAACCCGTACCCTAAACCGAGCCCTAACCCTAACACTAACCCTAACCCTAACCCTAACCCATACCCTACGCCCTACCCGAACCCCTCCCCGAACCCGTACCCTAAGCCGTACCCTAAACCTCACCCTAACCCTAACCCTAACCCTAAGATACCCTTGACTGCTTCTGCCTCCAATAGATTTCCTAAGCACTAGTGTTTTAAGGAACAGGTGAAAAAGAGAATCCTAATGTGATTTCTTGATAATGGGTGTGTTCCTTATCTTCTCCTCGTGTCTAAACTCTTCTCCATGGTTGGACCCCCAAATAATATTCCTTTACGTGCTAAGGGGTTTCTAGAGAGTGTGATAGGTTTAATAACTACCCGCACCCTAATGCGTACCCTAACCCTAACCCCCACCCCAACCCTAACGGGTACCCTAATCCGAACCCATACCCTAAACCGAGCCCTAACCCTAACACTAGCCCTAACCCTATACCTAACCCATACCCTACGCCCTACACGAACCCCTCCCCGAACCCGTACCCTAAGCCATACCCTAACCCTCACCCTAACCCTAACCGTAACCCTAAGCTACCCTTGAGTGCTTCTGCCTCCAATAGATTTCCTAAGCACGAGTGTTTTAAGGAACAGGTTAAAAAGAGAATCCTAATGTGATTTCGTGATAATGGGTGTGTTCCTTATCTTCTCCTAGTGTCTAAACTCTTCTCCATGGCTGGACCACCAAATAATATTCCTTTACGTGCTAAGGGGTATCTACAGAGTGGGATAGGTTTAATAACTAACCTCACCCTATCGCGTACCCTAACCCTAACCCCTACCCTAACACTAACACGTACCCTAATCCTAACCCGTACCCTAAACCGAGCACTAACCCTAACACTAAACCTAACCCTAACCCTAACCCATACCCGACGCCCTACCCGAACCCCTCCCCGAACCCGTACCCTAAGCCATACCCTAACCCTAACCCTAACCCTAACCCTAACCCTAAGCTACCCTTGACTGCTTCTGCCTCCAATAGATTTCCTAAGCACTAGTGTTTTAAGGAACAGGTGAAAAAGAGAATCCTAATGTGATTTCTTGATAATGGGTGTGTTCCTTATCTTCTCCTCGTGTCTAAACTCTTCTCCATGGTTGGACCCCCATATAATATTCCTTTACGTGCTAAGGGGTTTCTAGAGAGTGTGATAGGTTTAATAACTACCCGCACCCTAATGCGTACCCTAACCCTAACCCCTACCCTAACCCTAACGCGTACCCTAATCCGAACCCATACCCTAAACCGAGCCCTAACCCTAACACTAGCCCTAACCCTATACCTAACCCATACCCTACGCCCTACCCGAACCCCTCCCCGAACCCGTACCCTAAGCCGTACCCTAACCCTCACCCTAACCCTAACCCTAACCCTAAGCTACGCTTGACTGCTTCTGCCTCCAATAGATTTCCTAAGCACTAGTGTTTTAAGGAACAGGTTAAAAAGAGAATCCTAATGTGATTTCTTGATAATGGGTGTGTTCCTTATCTTCTCCTAGTGTCTAAACTCTTCTCCATGGCTGGACCACCAAATAATATTCCTTTACGTGCTAAGGGGTATCTACAGAGTGGGATAGGTTTAATAACTAACCTCACCCTATCGCGTACCCTAACCCTAACCCCTACCCTAACACTAACACGTACCCTAATCCTAACCCGTACCCTAAACCGAGCCCTAACCCTAACACTAGCCCTAACCCTAACCCTAACCCATACCCGACGCCCTACCCGAACCCCTCCCCGAACCCGTACCCTAAGCCATACCCTAACCCTAACCCTAACCCTAACCCTAACCCTAAGCTACCCTTGACTGCTTCTGCCTCCAATAGATTTCCTAAGCACTAGTGTTTTAAGGAACAGGTGAAAAAGAGAATCCTAATGTGATTTCTTGATAATGGGTGTGTTCCTTATCTTCTCCTCGTGTCTAAACTCTTCTCCATGGTTGGACCCCCAAATAATATTCCTTTACGTGCTAAGGGGTTTCTAGAGAGTGTGATAGGTTTAATAACTACCCGCACCCTAATGCGTACCCTAACCCTAACCCCTACCCTAACCCTAACGCGTACCCTAATCCGAACCCATACCCTAAACCGAGCCCTAACCCTAACACTAGCCCTAACCCTATACCTAACCCATACCCTACGCCCTACCCGAACCCCTCCCCGAATCCGTACCCTAAGCCATACCCTAACCCTCACCCTAACCCTAACCCTAACCCTAAGCTACCCTTGACTGCTTCTGCCTCCAATAGATTTCCTAAGCACTAGTGTTTTAAGGAACAGGTTAAAAAGAGAATCCTAATGTGATTTCTTGATAATGGGTGTGTTCCTTATCTTCTCCTCGTGTCTAAACTCTTCTCCATGGTTGGACCCCCAAATAATATTCCTTTACGTGCTAAGGGGTTTCTAGAGAGTGTGATAGGTTTAATAACTACCCGCACCCTAATGCGTACCCTAACCCTAACCCCCACCCCAACCCTAACGGGTACCCTAATCCGAACCCATACCCTAAACCGAGCCCTAACCCTAACACTAGCCCTAACCCTATACCTAACCCATACCCTACGCCCTACACGAACCCCTCCCCGAACCCGTACCCTAAGCCATACCCTAACCCTCACCCTAACCCTAACCGTAACCCTAAGCTACCCTTGAATGCTTCTGCCTCCAATAGATTTCCTAAGCACGAGTGTTTTAAGGAACAGGTTAAAAAGAGAATCCTAATGTGATTTCGTGATAATGGGTGTGTTCCTTATCTTCTCCTAGTGTCTAAACTCTTCACCATGGCTGGACCACCAAATAATATTCCTTTACGTGCTAAGGGGTATCTACAGAGTGGGATAGGTTTAATAACTAACCTCACCCTATCGCGTACCCTAACCCTAACCCCTACCCTAACACTAACACGTACACTAATCCTAACCCGTACCCTAAACCGAGCCCTAACCCTAACACTAAACCTAACCCTAACCCTAACCCATACCCGACGCCCTACCCGAACCCCTCCCCGAACCCGTACCCTAAGCCATACCCTAACCCTAACCCTAACCCTAACCCTAACCCTAAGCTACCCTTGACTGCTTCTGCCTCCAATAGATTTCCTAAGCACTAGTGTTTTAAGGAACAGGTGAAAAAGAGAATCCTAATGTGATTTCTTGATAATGGGTGTGTTCCTTATCTTCTCCTCGTGTCTAAACTCTTCTCCATGGCTGGACCCCCAAATAATATTCCTTTACGTGCTAAGGGGTATCTACAGAGTGGGATAGGTTTAATAACTAACCTCACCCTATCGCGTACCCTAACCCTAACCCCTACCCTAACACTAACACGTACCCTAATCCTAACCCGTACCCTAAACCGAGCCCTAACCCTAACACTAAACCTAACCCTAACCCTAACCCATACCCGACGCCCTACCCGAACCCCTCCCCGAACCCGTACCCTAAGCCATACCCTAACCCTCACCCTAACCCTAACCCTAACCCTAAGCTACCCTTGACTGCTTCTGCCTCCAATAGATTTCCTAAGCACTAGTGTTTTAAGGAACAGGTTAAAAAGAGAATCCTAATGTGATTTCTTGATAATGGGTGTGTTCCTTATCTTCTCCTCGTGTCTAAACTCTTCTCCATGGCTGGACCCCCAAATAATATTCCTTTACGTGCTAAGGGGTATCTAGAGAGTGGGATAGGTTTAATAACTACCCTCACCCTAACGCGTACCCTAACCCTAACCCCTACGCTAACCCTAACGCGTACCCTAATCCTAACCCGTACCCTAAACCGAGCCCTAAACCTAACGCTAGCCCTAACCCTAACCCTAACCCATACCCTACGCCCTACCCGAACCCCTCCCCGAACCCGTACCCTAAGCCATACCCTAGCCCTCACCCTAACCCTAACACTAACCCTAAGCTACCCTTGACTGCTTCTGCCTCCAATAGATTTCCTAAGCACTAGTGTTTTAAGGAACAGGTTAAAAAGAGAATCCTAATGTGATTTCGTGATAATGGGTGTGTTCCTTATCTTCTCCTAGTGTCTAAACTCTTCTCCATGGCTGGACCCCCAAATAATATTCCTTTACGTGCTAAGGGGTATCTAGAGAGTGGGATAGGTTTAATAACTACCCTCACCCTAACGCGTACCCTAACCCTAACCCCTACCCTAACCCTAGCGCGTACCCTAATCCTAACCCGTACCCTAAACCGAGCCCTAACCCTAACACTAACTCTAACCCTAACCCTAACCCATACCCTACGCCCTACCCGAACCCCTCCCTGAACCCCTACCCTAAACCGTACCCTAACCCTCACCCTAACCCTAACCCTAACCCTAAGCTACCCTTGACAGCTTCTGCCTCCAATAGATTTCCTAAGCACTAGTGTTTTAAGGAACAGGTTAAAAAGAGAATCCTAATGTGATTTCTTGATAATGGGTGTGTTCCTTATCTTCTCCTCGTGTCTAAACTCTTCTCCATGGCTGGACCCCCAAATAATATTCCTTTACGTGCTAAGGGGTATCTAGAGAGTGGGATAGGTTTAATAACTACCCTCACCCTAACGCGTACCCTAACCCTAACCCCTACCCTAACCCTAACGCGTACACTAATCCTAACCCGTACCCTAAACCGAGCCCTAAACCTAACGCTAGCCCTAACCCTAATCCTAACCCATACCCTAAGCCCTACCCGAACCCCTCCCCGAACCCGTACCCTAAGCCATACCCTAGCCCTCACCCTAACCCTAACACTAACCCTAAGCTACCCTTGACTGCTTCTGCCTCCAATAGATTTCCTAAGCACTAGTGTTTTCAGGAACATGTTAAAAAGAGAATCCTAATGTGATTTCGTGATAATGGGTGTGTTCCTTATCTTCTCCTAGTGTCTAAACTCTTCTCCATGGCTGGACCCCCAAATAATATTCCTTTAAGTGCTAAGGGGTATCTAGAGAGTGGGATAGGTTTAATAACTAACCTCACCCTAACGCGTACCCTAACCCTAACCCCTACCATAACCCTAGCGCGTACCCTAATCCTAACCCGTACCCTAAACCGAGCCCTAACCCTAACACTAACTCTAACCCTAACCCTAACCCATACCCTACGCCCTACCCGAACCCCTCCCCGAACCCGTACCCTAAGCCGTACCCTAACCCTCACCCTAACCCTAACCCTAACCCTAACCCTAAGATACCCTTGACTGCTTCTGCCTCCAATAGATTTCCTAAGCTCTAGTGTTTTAAGGAACAGGTTAAAAAGAGAATCCTAATGTGATTTCTTGATAATGGGTGTGTTCCTTATCTTCTCCTCGTGTCTAAACTCTTCTCCATGGCTGGATCCCCAAATAATATTCCTTTACGTGCTAAGGGGTATCTAGAGAGTGGGATAGATTTAATAACTACCCTCACCCTAACGCGTACCCTAACCCTAACCCCTACCCTAACCCTAACGCGTACCCTAATCCTAACCCGTACCCTAAACCGAGCCCTAACCCTAACACTAACCCTAACCCTAACCCTAAACCATGCCCTACGCCCTACCCGAACCCCTCCCCGAACCCGTACCCTAAGCCATACCCTAACCCTCACCCTCACCCTAACCCTAACCCTAAGCTACCATTGACTGCTTCTGCCTCCAATAGATTTCCTAAGCACTAGTGTTTTAAGGAACAGGTGAAAAAGAGAATCCTAATGTGATTTCTTGATAATGGGTGTGTTCCTTATCTTCTCCTAGTGTCTAAACTCTTCTCCATGGCTGGACCACCAAATAATATTCCTTTACGTGCTAAGGGGTATCTAGAGAGTGGGATAGGTTTAATAACTAACCTCACCCTATCGCGTACCCTAACCCTAACCCCTACCCTAACACTAACGCGTACCCTAATCCTAACCCGTACCCTAAACCGAGCCCTAACCCTAACACTAACCCTAACCCTAACCCATACCCTACGCCCTACCCGAACCCCTCCCCGAACCCGTACCCTAAGCCATACCCTAACCCTCACCCTAACCCTGACCCTAACCCTAAGCTACCCTTGACTGCTTCTGCCTCCAATAGATTTCCTAAGCACTAGTGTTTTAAGGAACAGTTTAAAAAGAGAATCCTAATGTGATTTCTTGATAATGGGTGTGTTCCTTATCTTCTCCTCGTGTCTAAACTCTTCTCCATGGCTGGACCCCCAAATAATATTCCTTTATGTTCTAAGGGGTATCTAGAGAGTGTGATTGGTTTAATAACTACCCTCACCCTAACACGTACCCTAACCCTAACCCCTACCCTATCCCTAACGCGTACACTAATCCTAACCCGTACCCTAAACCGAGCCCTAACCATAACACTAACCCTAACCCTAACCCTAACCAATACCCTACGCCCTTCCCGAACCCCTCCCCGAACCCGTACCCTAAGCCATACCCTAGACCTCACCCTAACCCTAACCCTAACCCTAAGCTACCCTTGACTGCTTCTGCCTCCAATAGATTTCCTAAGCATTAGTGTTTTAAGGACCAGGTTAAAAAGAGAATCCTAATGTGATTTCGTGATAATGGGTGTGTTCCTTATCTTCTCCTAGTGTCTAAACTCTTCTCCATGGCTGGACCCCCAAGTAATATTCCTTTACGTGCTAAGGGGTATCTAGAGAGTGGGATAGGTTTAATAACTACCCTCACCCTAACGCGTACACTAATCCTAACCCCTACCGTAACCCTAACGCGTACCCTAATCCTAACCCGTACCCTAAACCGAGCCCTAACCCTAACACTAACCCTAACCCTAACCCTAACACATACCCTACGCCCTACCCGAACCCCTCCCTGAACCCGTACCCTAAACCGTACCCTAATCCTCACCCTAACCCTAACCCTAACCCTAAGCTACCCTTGACTGCTTCTGCCTCCAATAGATTTCCTAAGCACTAGTGTTTTAAGGAACAGTTTAAAAAGAGAATCATATTGTGATTTCTTGATAATGGGTGTGTTCCTTATCTTCTCCTAGTGTTTAAACTCTTCTCCCTGGCTGGACCCCCAAATAATATTCCTTTACGTGCTAAGGGGTATCTAGAGAGTGGGATAGGTTTAATAACTACCCTCACCCTAAAGCATACCCTAACCCTAACCACTACCCTAACACTAACGCGTACCCTAATCCTAAGCCGTACCCTAAACCGAGCCCTAACCCTAACACTAACCCTAACCCTAACCCTAACCCATACCCTACGCCCTACCCGAACCCCTCCCCGAACCCGTACCCTAAGCCGTACCCTAACCCTCACCCTAAACCTAACCCTAACCCTAAGCTACCCTTGACTGCTTCTGCCTCCAATAGATTTCCTAAGCACTAGTGTTTTAAGGAACAGGTTAAAAAGAGAATCCTAATGTGATTTCTTGATAATGGGTGTGTTCCTTATCTTCTCCTCGTGTCTAAACTCTTCTCCATGGCTGGACCCCCAAATAATATTCCTTTACGTGCTAAGGGGTATCTAGAGAGTGGGACAGATTTAATAACTACCCTCACCCTAACGCGTACCCTAACCCTAACCCCTACCCTAACCCTAACGCGTACCCTAATCCTAACCCGTACCCTAAACCGAGCCCTAACCCTAACCCTTGCCCTAACCCTAACCCTAACCCATACCCTACACCCTACCCGAACCCCTCCCCGAACACGTACCCTAAGCCGTACCCTAACCCTCACCCTAACCCTAACCCTAACCCTAAGTTACCCTTGACTGCTTCTGCCTCCAATAGATTTCCTAAGCACTAGTGTTTTAAGGAACAGGTTAAAAAGAGAATCCTAATGTGATTTCTTGATAATGGGTGTGTTCCTTATCTTCTCCTAGTGTCTAAACTCTTCTCCATGGCTGGACCACCAAAAAATATTCCTTTACGTGCTAAGGGGTATCTACAGAGTGGGATAGGTTTAATAACTACCCTCACCCTATCGCGTACCCTAACCCTAACCCCTACCCTAACACTAACACGTACCCTAATCCTAAACCGTACCCTAAACCGAGGCCTAACCCTAACACTAAACCTAACCCTAACCCTAACCCATACCCTACGCCCTACCCGAACCCCTCCCCGAACCCATACCCTAAGCCATACCCTAACCCTCACCCTAACCCTAACCCTAACCCTAAGCTACCCTTGACTGCTTCTGCCTCCAATAGATTTCCTAAGCACTAGTGTTTTAAGGAACAGGTGAAAAAGAGAATCCTAATGTGATTTCTTGATAATGGGTGTGTTCCTTATCTTCTCCTCGTGTCTAAACTCTTCTCCATGGCTGGACCCCCAAATAATATTCCTTTACGTGCTAAGGGGTATCTAGAGAGTGGGACAGATTTAATAACTACCCTCACCCTAACGCGTACCCTAACCCTAACCCCTACCCTAACCCTAACGCGTACCCTAATCCTAACCCGTACCCTAAACCGAGCCCTAACCCTAACCCTTGCCCTAACCCTAACCCTAACCCATACCCTACACCCTACCCGAACCCCTCCCCGAACACGTACCCTAAGCCGTACCCTAACCCTCACCCTAACCCTAACCCTAACCCTAAGTTACCCTTGACTGCTTCTGCCTCCAATAGATTTCCTAAGCACTAGTGTTTTAAGGAACAGGTTAAAAAGAGAATCCTAATGTGATTTCTTGATAATGGGTGTGTTCCTTATCTTCTCCTAGTGTCTAAACTCTTCTCCATGGCTGGACCACCAAATAATATTCCTTTACGTGCTAAGGGGTATCTACAGAGTGGGATAGGTTTAATAACTAACCTCACCCTATCGCGTACCCTAACCCTAACCCCTACCCTAACACTAACACGTACCCTAATCCTAAACCGTACCCTAAACCGAGGCCTAACCCTAACACTAAACCTAACCCTAACCCTAACCCATACCCTACGCCCTACCCGAACCCCTCCCCGAACCCATACCCTAAGCCATACCCTAACCCTCACCCTAACCCTAACCCTAACCCTAAGCTACCCTTGACTGCTTCTGCCTCCAATAGATTTCCTAAGCACTAGTGTTTTAAGGAACAGGTGAAAAAGAGAATCCTAATGTGATTTCTTGATAATGGGTGTGTTCCTTATCTTCTCCTCGTGTCTAAACTCTTCTCCATGGTTGGACCCCCAAATAATATTCCTTTACGTGCTAAGGGGTTTCTAGAGAGTGTGATAGGTTTAATAACTACCCGCACCCTAATGCGAACCCTAACCCTAACCCCTACCCTAACCCTAACGCGTACCCTAATCCGAACCCATGCCCTAAACCGAGCCCTAACCCTAACACTAGCCCTAACCCTATACCTAACCCATACCCTACGCCCTACCCGAACCCCTCCCCGAACCCGTACCCTAAGCCATACCCTAACCCTCACCCTAACCCTAACCCTAACCCTAAGCTACCCTTGACTGCTTCTGCCTCCAATAGATTTCCTAAGCACGAGTGTTTTAATGAACAGGTTAAAAAGAGAATCCTAATGTGATTTCGTGATAATGGGTGTGTTCCTTATCTTCTCCTAGTGTCTAAACTCTTCTCCATGGCTGGACCCCCATTAATATTCCTTTACGTGCTAAGGGGTATCTAGAGAGTGGGATAGGTTTAATAACTACCCTCACCCTAACGCGTACACTAACCCTAACCCCTACCCTAACCCTAACGCGTACCCTAATCCTAACCCGTACCCTAAACCGAGCCCTAACCCTAACACTAACCCTAACCCTAACCCTAACCCATACCCTACGCCCTACCCGAACCCCTCCCCGAACCCGTACCCTAAGCCGTACCCTAACCCTCACCCTAACCCTAACCCTAACCCTAAGCTACCCTTGACTGCTTCTGCCTCCAATAGATTTCCTAAGCACTAGTGTTTTAAGGAACAGGTTAAAAAGAGAATCCTAATGTGATTTCTTGATAATGGGTGTGTTCCTTATCTTCTCCTCGTGTCTAAACTCTTCTCCATGGCTGGACCCCCAAATAATATTCCTTTACGTGCTAAGGGGTATCTAGAGAGTGGGATAGGTTTAATAACTACCCTCACCCTAACGCGTACGCTAACCCTAACCCCTACCCTAACCCTAACGCGTACCCTAATCCTAACCCGTACCCTAAACCGAGCCCTAACCCTAACACTAACCCTAACCCTAACCCTAACCCATACCCTACGCCCTACCCGAACCCCTCCCCGAACCCGTACCCTAAGCCATACCCTAGCCCTCACCCTAACCCTAACACTAACCCTAAGCTACCCTTGACTGCTTCTGCCTCCAATAGATTTCCTAAGCACTAGTGTTTTAAGGAACAGGTTAAAAAGAGAATCCTAATGTGATTTCGTGATAATGGGTGTGTTCCTTATCTTCTCCTAGTGTCTAAACTCTTCTCCATGGCTGGACCCCCAAATAATATTCCTTTACGTGCTAAGGGGTATCTAGAGAGTGGGATAGGTTTAATAACTACCCTCACCCTAACGCGTACCCTAACCCTAACCCCTACCCTAACCCTAGCGCGTATCCTAATCCTAACCCGTACCCTAAACAGAGCCCTAACCCTAACACTAACTCTAACCCTAACCCTAACCCATACCCTACGCCCTACCCGAACCCCTCCCTGAACCCCTACCCTAAACCGTACCCTAACCCTCACCCTAACCCTTACCCTAACCCTAAGCTACCCTTGACGACTTCTGCCTCCAATAGATTTCCTAAGCACTAGTGTTTTAAGGAACAGGTTAAAAAGAGAATCCTAATGTGATTTCTTGATAATGGGTGTGTTCCTTATCTTCTCCTCGTGTCTAAACTCTTCTCCATGGCTGGACCCCCAAATAATATTCCTTTACGTGCTAAGGGGTATCTAGAGAGTGGGATAGGTTTAATAACTACCCTCACCCTAACGCGTTCCCTAACCCTAACCCCTACCCTAACCCTAACGCGTACCCTAATCCTAACCCGTACCCTAAACCGAGCCCTAACCCTAACACTAGCCCTAACCCTAACCCTAACCAATACCCTACGCCCTACCCGAACCCCTCCCCGAACCCGTACCCTAAGCCGTACCCTAACCCTCACCCTAACCCTAACCCTAACCCTAAGCTACCCTTGACTGCATCTGCCTCCAATAGATTTCCTAAGCACTAGTGTTTTAAGGAACAGTTTAAAAAGAGAATCATATTGTGATTTCTTGATAATGGGTGTGTTCCTTATCTTCTCCTAGGGTCTAAACTCTTCTCCATGGCTGGACCCCCAAATAATATTCCTTTACGTGCTAAGGGGTATCTAGAGAGTGGGATAGGTTTAATAATTACCCTCACCCTAAAGCGTACCCTAAACCTAACCACTACCCTAACACTAACGCGTACCCTAATCCTAACCCGTACCCTAAACCGAGCCCTAACCCTAACACTAACCCTAACCCTAACCCTAACCCATACCCTACGCCCTACCCGAACCCCTCCCCGAACCCGTACCCTAAGCCGTACCGTAACCCTCACCCTAACCCTAACCCTAACCCTAAGATACCCTTGACTGCTTCTGCCTCCAATAGATTTCCTAAGCTCTAGTGTTTTAAGGAACAGGTTAAAAAGAGAATCCTAATGTGATTTCTTGATAATGGGTGTGTTCCTTATCTTCTCCTCGTGTCTAAACTCTTCTCCATGGCTGGACCCCCAAATAATATTCCTTTACGTGCTAAGGGGTATCTAGAGAGTGGGATAGATTTAATAACTACCCTCACCCTAACGCGTACCCTAACCCTAACCACTACCCTAACCCTAACGCGTACCCTAATCCTAACCCGTACCCTAAACCGAGCCCTAACCCTAACCCTTGCCCTAACCCTAACCCTAACCCATACCCTACGCCCTACCCGAACCCCTCCCCGAACCCGTACCCTAAGCCGTACCCTAACCCTCACCCTAACCCTAACCCTAACCCTAAGCTACCCTTGACTGCTTCTGCCTCCAATAGATTTCCTAAGCACTAGTGTTTTAAGGAACAGGTTAAAAAGAGAATCCTAATGTGATTTCTTGATAATGGGTGTGTTCCTTATCTTCTCCTAGTGTCTAAACTCTTCTCCATGGCTGGACCACCAAATAATATTCCTTTACGTGCTAAGGGGTATCTACAGAGTGGGATAGGTTTAATAACTAACCTCACCCTATCGCGTACCCTAACCCTAACCCCTACCCTAACACTAACACGTACCCTAATCCTAACCCGTACCCTAAACCGAGCCCTAACCCTAACACTAAACCTAACCCTAACCCTAACCCATACCCGACGCCCTACCCGAACCCCTCCCCAAACCCGTACCCTAAGCCATACCCTAACCCTCACCCTACCCCTAACCCTAACCCTAAGCTACCCTTGACTGCTTCTGCCTCCAATAGATTTCCTAAGCACTAGTGTTTTAAGGAACAGGTGAAAAAGAGAATCCTAATGTGATTTCTTGATAATGGGTGTGTTCCTTATCTTCTCCTCATGTCTAAACTCTTCTCCATGGCTGGACCCCCAAATAATATTCCTTTACGTGCTAAGGGGTACCTAGAGAGTGGGATAGGTTTAATAACTACCCTCACCCTAACGCGTAACCTAACCCTAACCCCTACCCTAACCCTAACGCGTACCCTAATCCTAACCCGTACCCTAAACCGAGCCCTAAACCTAACGCTAGCCCTAACCCTAATCCTAACCCATACCCTACGCCCTACCCGAACCCCTCCCCGAACCCGTACCCTAAGCCATACCCTAGCCCTCACCCTAACCCTAACACTAACCCTAAGCTACCCTTGACTGCTTCTGCCTCCAATAGATTTCCTAAGCACGAGTGTTTTAAGGAACAGGTTAAAAAGAGAATCCTAATGTGATTTCGTGATAATGGGTGTGTTCCTTATCTTCTCCTAGTGTCTAAACTCTTCTCCATGGCTGGACCCCCATTAATATTCCTTTACCTGCTAAGGGGTATCTAGAGAGTGGGATAGGTTTAATAACTACCCTCACCCTAACGCGTACACTAACCCTAACCCCTACCCTAACCCTATCGCGTACCCTAATCCTAACCCGTACCCTAAACCGAGCCCTAACCCTAACACTAACCCTAACCCTAACCCTAACCCATACCCTACGCCCTACTCGAACCCCTCCCCGAACCCGTACCCTAAGCCGTACCCTAACCCTCACCCTAAACCTAACCCTAACCCTAAGCTACCCTTGACTGCTTCTGCCTCCAATAGATTTCCTAAGCACTAGTGTTTTAAGGAACAGGTTAAAAAGAGAATCCTAATGTGATTTCTTGATAATGGGTGTGTTCCTTATCTTCTCCTCGTGTCTAAACTCTTCTCCATGGCTGGACCCCCAAATAATATTCCTTTACGTGCTAAGGGGTATCTAGAGAGTGGGACAGATTTAATAACTACCCTCACCCTAACGCGTACCCTAACCCTAACCCCTACCCTAACCCTAACGCGTACACTAATCCTAACCCGTACCCTAAACCGAACCCTAACCCTAACCCTTGCCCTAACCCTAACCCTAACCCATACCCTACACCCTACCCGAACCCCTCCCCGAACACGTACCCTAAGCCGTACCCTAACCCTCACCCTAACCCTAACCCTAACCCTAAGCTACCCTTGACTGCTTCTGCCTCCAATAGATTTCCTAAGCACTAGTGTTTTAAGGAACAGGTTAAAAAGAGAATCCTAATGTGATTTCTTGATAATGGGTGTGTTCCTTATCTTCTCCTAGTGTCTAAACTCTTCTCCATGGCTGGACCACCAAATAATATTCCTTTACGTGCTAAGGGTTATCTACAGAGTGGGATAGGTGTAATAACTAACCTCACCCTATCGCGTACCCTAACCCTAACCCCTACCCTAACACTAACATGTACCCTAATCCTAAACCGTACCCTAAACCGAGGCCTAACCCTAACACTAAACCTAACCCTAACCCTAACCCATACCCTACGCCCTACCCGAACCCCTCCCCGAACCCATACCCTAAGCCATACCCTAACCCTCACCCTAACCCTAACCCTAACCCTAAGCTACCCTTGACTGCTTCTGCCTCCAATAGATTTCCTAAGCACTAGTGTTTTAAGGAACAGGTGAAAAAGAGAATCCTAATGTGATTTCTTGATAATGGGTGTGTTCCTTATCTTCTCCTCGTGTCTAAACTCTTCTCCATGGTTGGACCCCCAAATAATATTCCTTTACGTGCTAAGGGGTTTCTAGAGAGTGTGATAGGTTTAATAACTACCCGCACCCTAATGCGAACCCTAACCCTAACCCCTACCCTAACCCTAACGCGTACCCTAATCCGAACCCATGCCCTAAACCGAGCCCTAACCCTAACACTAGCCCTAACCCTATACCTAACCCATACCCTACGCCCTACCCGAACCCCTCCCCGAACCCGTACCCTAAGCCATACCCTAACCCTCACCCTAACCCTAACCCTAACCCTAAGCTACCCTTGACTGCTTCTGCCTCCAATAGATTTCCTAAGCACGAGTGTTTTAATGAACAGGTTAAAAAGAGAATCCTAATGTGATTTCGTGATAATGGGTGTGTTCCTTATCTTCTCCTAGTGTCTAAACTCTTCTCCATGGCTGGACCCCCATTAATATTCCTTTACGTGCTAAGGGGTATCTAGAGAGTGGGATAGGTTTAATAACTACCCTCACCCTAACGCGTACACTAACCCTAACCCCTACCCTAACCCTAACGCGTACCCTAATCCTAACCCGTACCCTAAACCGAGCCCTAACCCTAACACTAACCCTAACCCTAACCCTAACCCATACCCTACGCCCTACCCGAACCCCTCCCCGAACCCGTACCCTAAGCCGTACGCTAACCCTCACCCTAACCCTAACCCTAACCCTAAGCTACCCTTGACTGCTTCTGCCTCCAATAGATTTCCTAAGCACTAGTGTTTTAAGGAACAGGTTAAAAAGAGAATCCTAATGTGATTTCTTGATAATGGGTGTGTTCCTTATCTTCTCCTCGTGTCTAAACTCTTCTCCATGGCTGGACCCCCAAATAATATTCCTTTACGTGCTAAGGGGTATCTAGAGAGTGGGATAGGTTTAATAACTACCCTCACCCTAACGCGTTCCCTAACCCTAACCCCTACCCTAACCCTAACGCGTACCCTAATCCTAACCCGTACCCTAAACCGAGCCCTAACCCTAACACTAGCCCTAACCCTAACCCTAACCCATACCCTACGCCCTACCCGAACCCCTCCCCGAACCCGTACCCTAAGCCATACCCTAACCCTCACCCTAACCCTAACCCTAACCCTAAGCTACCCTTGACTGCTTCTGCCTCCAATAGATTTCCTAAGCACTAGTGTTTTCAGGAACAGGTTAAAAAGAGAATCCTAATGTGATTTCGTGATAATGGGTGTGTTCCTTATCTTCTCCTAGTGTCTAAACTCTTCTCCATGGCTGGACCCCCAAATAATATTCTTTTACGTGCTAAGGGGTATCTAGAGAGTGGGATAGGTTTAATAACTAACCTCACCCTAACGCGTACCCTAACCCTAACCCCTACCCTAACCCTAGCGCGTACCCTAATCCTAACCCGTACCCTAAACCGAGCCCTAACCCTAACACTAACTCTAACCCTAACCCTAACCCATACCCTACGCCCTACCCGAACCCCTCCCTGAACCCGTACCCTAAACCGTACCCTAAACCTCACCCTAACCCTAACCCTAACCCTAAGCTACCCTTGACGGCTTCTGCCTCCAATAGATTTCCTAAGCACTAGTGTTTTAAGGAACAGGTCAAAAAGAGAATCCTAATGTGATTTCTTGATAATGGGTGTGTTCCTTATCTTCTCCTCGTGTCTAAACTCTTCTCCATGGCTGGACCCCCAAATAATATTCCTTTACGTGCTAAGGGGTATCTAGAGAGTGGGATAGATTTAATAACTACCCTCACCCTAACGCGTACCCTAACCCTAACCACTACCCTAACCCTAACGCGTACCCTAATCCTAACCCGTACCCTAAACCGAGCCCTAACCCTAACCCTTGCCCTAACCCTAACCCTAACCCATACCCTACGCCCTACCCGAACCCCTCCCCGAACCCGTACCCTAAGCCGTACCCTAACCCTCACCCTAACCCTAACCCTAACCCTAAGCTACCCTTGACTGCTTCTGCCTCCAATAGATTTCCTAAGCACTAGTGTTTTAAGGAACAGGTTAAAAAGAGAATCCTAATGTGATTTCGTGATAATGGGTGTGTTCCTTATCTTCTCCTAGTGTCTAAACTCTTCTCCATGGCTGGACCCCCAAATAATATTCCTTTACGTGCTAAGGGGTATCTAGAGAGTGGGATAGGTTTAATAACTACCCTCACCCTAACGCGTACCCTAACCCTAACCCCTACCCTAACCCTAGCGCGTATCCTAATCCTAACCCGTACCCTAAACAGAGCCCTAACCCTAACACTAACTCTAACCCTAACCCTAACCCATACCCGACGCCCTACCCAAACCCCTCCCTGAACCCCTACCCTAAACCGTACCCTAACCCTCACCCTAACCCTTACCCTAACCCTAAGCTACCCTTGACGGCTTCTGCCTCCAATAGATTTCCTAAGCACTAGTGTTTTAAGGAACAGGTTAAAAAGAGAATCCTAATGTGATTTCTTGATAATGGGTGTGTTCCTTATCTTCTCCTCGTGTCTAAACTCTTCTCCATGGCTGGACCCCCAAATAATATTCCTTTACGTGCTAAGGGGTATCTAGAGAGTGGGATAGGTTTAATAACTACCCTCACCCTAACGCGTACACTAACCCTAACCCCTACCCTAACCCTATCGCGTACCCTAATCCTAACCCGTACCCTAAACCGAGCCCTAACCCTAACACTAACCCTAACCCTAACCCTAACCCATACCCTACGCCCTACTCGAACCCCTCCCCGAACCCGTACCCTAAGCCGTACCCTAACCCTCACCCTAAACCTAACCCTAACCCTAAGCTACCCTTGACTGCTTCTGCCTCCAATAGATTTCCTAAGCACTAGTGTTTTAAGGAACAGGTTAAAAAGAGAATCCTAATGTGATTTCTTGATAATGGGTGTGTTCCTTATCTTCTCCTCGTGTCTAAACTCTTCTCCATGGCTGGACCCCCAAATAATATTCCTTTACGTGCTAAGGGGTATCTAGAGAGTGGGACAGATTTAATAACTACCCTCACCCTAACGCGTACCCTAACCCTAACCCCTACCCTAACCCTAACGCGTACCCTAATCCTAACCCGTACCCTAAACCGAGCCCTAACCCTAACCCTTGCCCTAACCCTAACCCTAACCCATACCCTATACCCTACCCGAACCCCTCCCCGAACACGTACCCTAAGCCGTACCCTAACCCTCACCCTAACCCTAACCCTAACCCTAAGCTACCCTTGACTGCTTCTGCCTCCAATAGATTTCCTAAGCACTAGTGTTTTAAGGAACAGGTTAAAAAGAGAATCCTAATGTGATTTCTTGATAATGGGTGTGTTCCTTATCTTCTCCTAGTGTCTAAACTCTTCTCCATGGCTGGACCACCAAATAATATTCCTTTACGTGCTAAGGGGTATCTACAGAGTGGGATAGGTGTAATAACTAACCTCACCCTATCGCGTACCCTAACCCTAACCCCTACCCTAACACTAACACGTACCCTAATCCTAAACCGTACCCTAAACCGAGGCCTAACCCTAACACTAAACCTAAACCTAACCCTAACCCATACCCTACGCCCTACCCGAACCCCTCCCCGAACCCATACCCTAAGCCATACCCTAACCCTCACCCTAACCCTAACCCTAACCCTAAGCTACCCTTGACTGCTTCTGCCTCCAATAGATTTCCTAAGCACTAGTGTTTTAAGGAACAGGTGAAAAAGAGAATCCTAATGTGATTTCTTGATAATGGGTGTGTTCCTTATCTTCTCCTCGTGTCTAAACTCTTCTCCATGGTTGGACCCCCAAATAATATTCCTTTACGTGCTAAGGGGTTTCTAGAGAGTGTGATAGGTTTAATAACTACCCGCACCCTAATGCGAACCCTAACCCTAACCCCTACCCTAACCCTAACGCGTACCCTAATCCGAACCCATGCCCTAAACCGAGCCCTAACCCTAACACTAGCCCTAACCCTATACCTAACCCATACCCTACGCCCTACCCGAACCCCTCCCCGAACCCGTACCCTAAGCCATACCCTAACCCTCACCCTAACCCTAACCCTAACCCTAAGCTACTCTTGACTGCTTCTGCCTCCAATAGATTTCCTAAGCACGAGTGTTTTAATGAACAGGTTAAAAAGAGAATCCTAATGTGATTTCGTGATAATGGGTGTGTTCCTTATCTTCTCCTAGTGTCTAAACTCTTCTCCATGGCTGGACCCCCATTAATATTCCTTTACGTGCTAAGGGGTATCTAGAGAGTGAGATAGGTTTAATAACTACCCTCACCCTAACGCGTACACTAACCCTAACCCCTACCCTAACCCTAACGCGTACCCTAATCCTAACCCGTACCCTAAACCGAGCCCTAACCCTAACACTAACCCTAACCCTAACCCTAACCCATACCCTACGCCCTACCCGAACCCCTCCCCGAACCCGTACCCTAAGCCGTACGCTAACCCTCACCCTAACCCTAACCCTAACCCTAAGCTACCCTTGACTGCTTCTACCTCCAATAGATTTCCTAAGCACTAGTGTTTTAAGGAACAGGTTAAAAAGAGAATCCTAATGTGATTTCTTGATAATGGGTGTGTTCCTTATCTTCTCCTCGTGTCTAAACTCTTCTCCATGGCTGGACCCCCAAATAATATTCCTTTACGTGCTAAGGGGTATCTAGAGAGTGGGATAGGTTTAATAACTACCCTCACCCTAACGCGTTCCCTAACCCTAACCCCTACCCTAACCCTAACGCGTACCCTAATCCTAACCCGTACCCTAAACCGAGCCCTAACCCTAACACTAGCCCTAACCCTAACCCTAACCCATACCCTACGCCCTACCCGAACCCCTCCCCGAACCCGTACCCTAAGCCATACCCTAGCCCTCACCCTAACCCTAACACTAACCCTAAGCTACCCTTGACTGCTTCTGCCTCCAATAGATTTCCTAAGCACTAGTGTTTTAAGGAACAGGTTAAAAAGAGAATCCTAATGTGATTTCGTGATAATGGGTGTGTTCCTTATCTTCTCCTAGTGTCTAAACTCTTCTCCATGGCTGGACCCCCAAATAATATTCCTTTACGTGCTAAGGGGTATCTAGAGAGTGGGATAGGTTTAATAACTACCCTCACCCTAACGCGTACCCTAACCCTAACCCCTACCCTAACCCTAGCGCGTACCCTAATCCTAACCCGTACCCTAAACAGAGCCCTAACCCTAACACTAACTCTAACCCTAACCCTAACCCATACCCTACGCCCTACCCGAACCCCTCCCTGAACCCCTACCCTAAACCGTACCCTAACCCTCACCCTAACCCTTACCCTAACCCTAAGCTACCCTTGACGGCTTCTGCCTCCAATAGATTTCCTAAGCACTAGTGTTTTAAGGAACAGGTTAAAAAGAGAATCCTAATGTGATTTCTTGATAATGGGTGTGTTCCTTATCTTCTCCTCGTGTCTAAACTCTTCTCCATGGCTGGACCCCCAAATAATATTCCTTTACGTGCTAAGGGGTATCTAGAGAGTGGGATAGGTTTAATAACTACCCTCACCCTAACGCGTTCCCTAACCCTAACCCCTACCCTAACCCTAACGCGTACCCTAATCCTAACCCGTACCCTAAACCGAGCCCTAACCCTAACACTAGCCCTAACCCTAACCCTAACCAATACCCTACGCCCTACCCGAACCCCTCCCCGAACCCGTACCCTAAGCCGTACCCTAACCCTCACCCTAACCCTAACCCTAACCCTAAGCTACCCTTGACTGCTTCTGCCTCCAATAGATTTCCTAAGCACTAGTGTTTTAAGGAACAGTTTAAAAAGAGAATCATATTGTGATTTCTTGATAATGGGTGTGTTCCTTATCTTCTCCTAGTGTCTAAACTCTTCTCCATGGCTGGACCCCCAAATAATATTCCTTTACGTGCTAAGGGGTATCTAGAGAGTGGGATAGGTTTAATAATTACCCTCACCCTAAAGCGTACCCTAACCCTAACCACTACCCTAACACTAACGCGTACCCTAATCCTAACCCGTACCCTAAACCGAGCCCTAACCCTAACACTAACCCTAACCCTAACCCTAACCCATACCCTACGCCCTACCCGAACCCCTCTCCGAACCCGTACCCTAAGCCGTACCCTAACCCTCACCCTAACCCTAACCCTAACCCTAAGATACCCTTGACTGCTTCTGCCTCCAATAGATTTCCTAAGCTCTAGTGTTTTAAGGAACAGGTTAAAAAGAGAATCCTAATGTGATTTCTTGATAATGGGTGTGTTCCTTATCTTCTCCTCGTGTCTAAACTCTTCTCCATGGCTGGACCCCCAAATAATATTCCTTTACGTGCTAAGGGGTATCTAGAGAGTGGGATAGATTTAAAAACTACCCTCACCCTAACGCGTACCCTAACCCTAACCACTACCCTAACCCTAACGCGTACCCTAATCCTAACCCGTACCCTAAACCGAGCCCTAACCCTAACCCTTGCCCTAACCCTAACCCTAACCCATACCCTACGCCCTACCCGAACCCCTCCCCGAACCCGTACCCTAAGCCGTACCCTAACCCTCACCCTAACCCTAACCCTAACCCTAAGCTACCCTTGACTGCTTCTGCCTCCAATAGATTTCCTAAGCACTAGTGTTTTAAGGAACAGGTTAAAAAGAGAATCCTAATGTGATTTCTTGATAATGGGTGTGTTCCTTATCTTCTCCTAGTGTCTAAACTCTTCTCCATGGCTGGACCACCAAATAATATTCCTTTACGTGCTAAGGGGTATCTACAGAGTGGGATAGGTTTAATAACTAACCTCACCCTATCGCGTACCCTAACCCTAACCCCTACCCTAACACTAACACGTACCCTAATCCTAACCCGTACCCTAAACCGAGCCCTAACCCTAACACTAAACCTAACCCTAACCCTAACCCATACCCGACGCCCTACCCGAACCCCTCCCCGAACCCGTACCCTAAGCCATACCCTAACCCTCACCCTACCCCTAACCCTAACCCTAAGCTACCCTTGACTGCTTCTGCCTCCAATAGATTTCCTAAGCACTAGTGTTTTAAGGAACAGGTGAAAAAGAGAATCCTAATGTGATTTCTTGATAATGGGTGTGTTCCTTATCTTCTCCTCGTGTCTAAACTCTTCTCCATGGCTGGACCCCCAAATAATATTCCTTTACGTGCTAAGGGGTACCTAGAGAGTGGGATAGGTTTAATAACTACCCTCACCCTAACGCGTAACCTAACCCTAACCCCTACCCTATCCCTATCGCGTACCCTAATCCTAACCCGTACCCTAAACCGAGCCCTAACCCTAACACTAACCCTAACCCTAACCCTAACACATACCCTACGCCCTACTCGAACCCCTCCCCGAACCCGTACCCTAAGCCGTACCCTAACCCTCACCCTAACCCTAACCCTAACCCTAAGCTACCCTTGACTGCTTCTGCCTCCAATAAATTTCCTAAGCACTAGTGTTTTAAGGAACAGGTTAAAAAGAGAATCCTAATGTGATTTCTTGATAATGGGTGTGTTCCTTATCTTCTCCTCGTGTCTAAACTCTTCTCCATGGCTGGACCCCCAAATAATATTCCTTTACGTGCTAAGGGGTATCTAGAGAGTGGGATAGGTTTAATAACTACCCTCACCCTAACACGTACCCTAACCCTAACCCCTACGCTAACCCTAACGCGTACCCTAATCCTAACCCGTACCCTAAACCGAGCCCTAAACCTAACGCTAGCCCTAACCCTAACCCTAACCCATACCCTACGCCCTACCCGAACCCCTCCCCGAACCCGTACCCTAAGCCATACCCTAGCCCTCACCCTAACCCTAACACTAACCCTAAGCTACCCTTGACTGCTTCTGCCTCCAATAGATTTCCTAAGCACTAGTGTTTTAAGGAACAGGTTAAAAAGAGAATCCTAATGTGATTTCGTGATAATGGGTGTGTTCCTTATCTTCTCCTAGTGTCTAAACTCTTCTCCGTGGCTGGACCCCCAAATAATATTCCTTTACGTGCTAAGGGGTATCAAGAGAGTGGGATAGGTTTAATAACTACCCTCACCCTAACGCGTACCCTAACCCTAACCCCTACCCTAACCCTAGCGCGTACCCTAATCCTAACCCGTACCCTAAACCGAGCCCTAACCCTAACACTAACTCTAACCCTAACCCTAACCCATACCCTACGCCCTACCCGAACCCCTCCCTGAAACCCTACCCTAAACCGTACCCTAACCCTCACCCTAACTCTAACCCTAACCCTAAGCTACCCTTGACGGCTTCTGCCTCCAATAGATTTCCTAAGCACTAGTGTTTTAAGGAACAGGTTAAAAAGAGAATCCTAATGTGATTTCTTGATAATGGGTGTGTTCCTTATCTTCTCCTCGTGTCTAAACTCTTCTCCATGGCTGGACCCCCAAATAATATTCCTTTACGTGCTAAGGGGTATCTAGAGAGTGGGATAGGTTTAATAACTACCCTCACCCTAACGCGTTCCCTAACCCTAACCCCTACCCTAACCCTAACGCGTACCCTAATCCTAACCCGTACCCTAAACCGAGCCCTAACCCTAACACTAGCCCTAACCCTAACCCTAACCAATACCCTACGCCCTACCCGAACCCCTCCCCGAACCCGTACCCTAAGCCGTACCCTAACCCTCACCCTAACCCTAACCCTAACCCTAAGCTACCCTTGACTGCTTCTGCCTCCAATAGATTTCCTAAGCACTAGTGTTTTAAGGAAGAGTTTAAAAAGAGAATCATATTGTGATTTCTTGATAATGGGTGTGTTCCTTATCTTCTCCTAGTGTCTAAACTCTTCTCCATGGCTGGACCCCCAAATAATATTCCTTTACGTGCTAAGGGGTATCTAGAGAGTGGGATAGGTTTAATAATTACCCTCACCCTAAAGCGTACCCTAACCCTAACCACTACCCTAACACTAACGCATACCCTAATCCTAACCCGTACCCTAAACCGAGCCTAACCCTAACAATAACCCTAACCCTAACCCTAACCCATACCCTACGCCCTACCCGAACCCCTCCCCGAACCCGTACCCTAAGCCGTACCCTAACCCTCTCCCTAACCCTAACCCTAACCCTAAGATACCCTTGACTGCTTCTGCCTCCAATAGATTTCCTAAGCACTAGTGTTTTAAGGAACAGGTGAAAAAGAGAATCCTAATGTGATTTCTTGATAATGGGTGTGTTCCTTATCTTCTCCTCGTGTCTAAACTCTTCTCCATGGTTGGACCCCCAAATAATATTCCTTTACGTGCTAAGGGGTTTCTAGAGAGTGTGATAGGTTTAATAACTACCCGCACCCTAATGCGTACCCTAACCCTAACCCGCACCCCAACCCTAACGGGTACCCTAATCCGAACCCATACCCTAAACCGAGCCCTAACCCTAACACTAGCCCTAACCCTATACCTAACCCATACCCTACGCCCTACCCGAACCCCTCCCCGAACCCGTACCCTAAGCCATACCCTAACCCTCACCCTAAACCTAACCGTAACCCTAAGCTACCCTTGACTGCTTCTGCCTCCAATAGATTTCCTAAGCACGAGTGTTTTAAGGAACAGGTTAAAAAGAGAATCCTAATGTGATTTCGTGATAATGGGTGTGTTCCTTATCTTCTCCTAGTGTCTAAACTCTTCTCCATGGCTGGACCCCCATTAATATTCCTTTACGTGCTAAGGGGTATCTAGAGAGTGGGATAGGTTTAATAACTACCCTCACCCTAACGCGTACACTAACCCTAACCCCTACCCTAAGCCTAACGCGTACCCTAATCCTAAGCCGTACCCTAAACCGAGCCCTAACCCTAACACTAACCCTAACCCTAACCCTAACCCATACCCTACGCCCTACCCGAACCCCTCCCCGAACCCGTACCCTAAGCCGTACCCTAAACCTCACCCTAACCCTAACCCTAACCCTAAGCTACCCTTGACTGCTTCTGCCTCCAATAGATTTTCTAAGCACTAGTGTTTTAAGAAACAGGTTAAAAAGAGAATCCTAATGTGATTTCTTGATAATGGGTGTGTTCCTTATCTTCTCCTCGTGTCTAAACTCTTCTCCATGGCTGGACCCCCAAATAATATTCCTTTACGTGCTAAGGGGTATCTAGAGAGTGGGATAGGTTTAATAACTACCCCCACCCTAACGCGTACCCTAACCCTAACCCCTACCCTAACCCTAACGCATACCCTAATCCTAACCCGTACCCTAAACCGAGCCCTAAACCTAACGCTAGCCCTAACCCTAACCCTAACCCATACCCTACGCCCTACCCGAACCCCTCCCCGAACCCGTACCCTAAGCCATACCCTAGCCCTCACCCTAACCCTAACACTAACCCTAAGCTACCCTTGACTGCTTCTGCCTCCAATAGATTTCCTAAGCACTAGTGTTTTAAGGAACAGGTTAAAAAGAGAATCCTAATGTGTTTTCGTGATAATGGGTGTGTTCCTTATCTTCTCCTAGTGTCTAAACTCTTCTCCATGGCTGGACCCACAAATAATATTCCTTTACGTGCTAAGGGGTATCTAGAGAGTGGGATAGGTTTAATAACTACCCTCACCCTAACGCGTACCCTAACCCTAACCCCTACCCTAACCCTAGTGCGTACCCTAATCCTAACCCGTACCCTAAACCGAGCCCTAACCCTAACACTAACTCTAACCCTAACCCTAACACATACCCTACGCCCTACCCGAACCCCTCCCTGAACCCCTACCCTAAACCGTACCCTAACCCTCACCCTAACCCTAACCCTAACCCTAAGCTACCCTTGATGGATTCTGCCTCCAATAGATTTCCTAAGCACTAGTGTTTTAAGGAACAGGTTAAAAAGAGAATCATATTGTGATTTCTTGATAATGGGTGTGTTCCTTATCTTCTCCTCGTGTCTAAACTCTTCTCCATGGCTGGACCCCCAAATAATATTCCTTTACGTGCTAAGGGGTATCTAGAGAGTGGGATAGGTTTAATAACTACCCTCACCCTAACGCGTTTCCTAACCCTAACCCCTACCCTAACCCTAACGCGTTCCCTAATCCTAACCCGTACCCTAAACCGAGCCCTAACCCTAACCCTTGCCCTAACCCTAACCCTAACCCATACCCTACGCCCTACCCGAACCAGTCACCGAACCCGTACCCTAAGCCGTACCCTAACCCTCACCCTAACCCTAACCCTAACCCTAAGCTACCCTTGACTGCTTCTGCCTCCAATAGATTTCCTAAGCACTAGTGTTTTAAGGAACAGGTTAAAAAGAGAATCCTAATGTGATTTCTTGATAATGGGTGTGTTCCTTATCTTCTCCTAGTGTCTAAACTCTTCTCCATGGCTGGACCCCCAAATAATATTCCTTTACGTGCTAAGGGGTATCTACAGAGTGGGATAGGTTTAATAACTAACCTCACCCTATCGCGTACCCTAACCCTAACCCCTACCCTAACACTAACACGTACCCTAATCCTAACCCGTACCCTAAACCGAGCCCTAACCCTAACACTAAACCTAACCCTAACCCTAACCCATACCCGACGCCCTACCCGAACGCCTCTCCGAACCCGTACCCTAAGCCATACCCTAACCCTAACCCTAACCCTAACCCTAACCCTAAGCTACCCTTGACTGCTTCTGCCTCCAATAGATTTCCTAAGCACTAGTGTTTTAAGGAACAGGTGAAAAAGAGAATCCTAATGTGATTTCTTTATAATGGGTGTGTTCCTTATCTTCTCCTCGTGTCTAAACTCTTCTCCATGGTTGGACCCCCAAATAATATTCCTTTACGTGCTAAGGGGTTTCTAGAGAGTGTGATAGGTTTAATAAATACCCGCACCCTAATGCGTACCCTAACCCTAACCCCTACCCTAACCCTAACGCGTACCCTAATCCGAACCCATACCCTAAACCGAGCCCTAACCCTAACACTAGCCCTAACCCTATACCTAACCCATACCCTACGCCCTACCCGAACCCCTCCACGAACCCGTACCCTAAGCCATACCCTAAACCTCACCCTAACCCTAACCCTAACCCTAAGCTACCCTTGATTGCTTCTGCCACCAATAGATTTCCTAAGCACTAGTGTTTTAAGGAACAGGTTAAAAAGAGAATCCTAATGTGATTTCGTGATAATGGGTGTGTTCCTTATCTTCTCCTAGTGTCTAAACTCTTCTCCATGGCTGGAACCCCATTAATATTCCTTTACGTGCTAAGGGGTATCTAGAGAGTGGGATAGGTTTAATAACTACCCTCACCCTAACGCGTACACTAACCCTAACCCCTACCCTAACCCTAACGCGTACCCTAATCCTAACCCGTACCCTAAACCGAGCCCTAACCCTAACACTAACCCTAACCCTAACCCTAACCCATACCCTACGCCCTACCCGAACCCCTCCCCGAACCCGTACCCTAAGCCATACCCTAACCCTCACCCTAACCCTAACCCTAACCCTAAGCTACCCTTGACTGCTTCTGCCTCCAATAGATTTCGTAAGCACTAGTGTTTTAAGGAACAGGTTAAAAAGAGAATCCTAATGTGATTTCTTGATAATGGGTGTGTTCCTTATCTTCTCCTCGTGTCTAAACTCTTCTCCATGGCTGGACCCCCAAATAATATTCCTTTACGTGCTAACGGGTACCTAGAGAGTGGGATAGGTTTAATAACTACCCTCACCCTAACGCGTACCCTAACCCTAACCCCTACCCTAACCCTAACGCGTACCCTAATCCTAACCCGTACCCTAAACCGAGCCCTAAACCTAACGCTAGCCCTAACCCTAATCCTAACCCATACCCTACGCCCTACCCGAACCCCTCCCCGAACCCGTACCCTAAGCCATACCCTAGCCCTCACCCTAACCCTAACACTAACCCTAAGCTACCCTTGACTGCTTCTGCCTCCAATAGATTTCCTAAGCACTAGTGTTTTAAGGAACAGGTTAAAAAGAGAATCCTAATGTGATTTCGTGATAATGGGTGTGTTCCTTATCTTCTCCTAGTGTCTAAACTCTTCTCCATGGCTGGACCCCCAAATAATATTCTTTTACGTGCTAAGGGGTATCTAGAGAGTGGGATAGGTTTAATAACTACCCTCACCCTAACGCGTACCCTAACCCTAACCCCTACCCTAACCCTAGCGCGTACCCTAATCCTAACACGTACCCTAAACCGAGCCCTAACCCTAACACTAACTCTAACCCTAACCCTAACCCATACCCTACGCCCTACCCGAACCCCTCCCTGAACCCGTACCCTAAACCGTACCCTAACCCTCACCCTAACCCTAACCCTAACCCTAAGCTACCCTTGACGGCTTCTGCCTCCAATAGATTTCCTAAGCACTAGTGTTTTAAGGAACAGGTTAAAAAGAGAATCCTAATGTGATTTCTTGATAATGGGTGTGTTCCTTATCTTCTCCTCGTGTCTAAACTCTTCTCCATGGCTGGACCCCCAAATAATATTCCTTTACGTGCTAAGGGGTATCTAGAGAGTGGGATAGGTTTAATAACTACCCTCACCCTAACGCGTTCCCTAACCCTAACCCCTACCCTAACCCTAACGTGTACCCTAATCCTAACCCGTACCCTAAACCGAGCCCTAACCCTAACACTAGCCCTAACCATAACCCTAACCAATACCCTACGCGCTACCCGAACCCCTCCCCGAACCCGTACCCTAAGCCGTACCCTAACCCTCACCCTAACCCTAACCCTAACCCTAAGCTACCCTTGACTGCTTCTGCCTCCAATAGATTTCCTAAGCACTAGTGTTTTAAGGAACAGGTTAAAAAGAGAATCCTAATGTGATTTCTTGATAATGGGTGTGTTCCTTATCTTCTCCTAGTGTCTAAACTCTTCTCCATGGCTGGACCCCCAAATAATATTCCTTTACGTGCTAAGGGGTATCTAGAGAGTGGGATAGGTTTAATAACTAACCTCACCCTATCGCGTACCCTAACCCTAACCCCTGCCCTAACACTAACGCGTACCCTAATCCTAACCCTTACCCTAAACCGAGCCCTAACCCTAACACCTACCCTAACCCTAACCCTAACCCATACCCTACGCCCTACCCGAACCCCTCCCCGAACCTGTACCCTAAGCCATACCCTAACCCTCACCCTAACCCTAACCCTAAACCTAAGCTACCCTTGACTGCTTCTGCCTCCAATAGATTTCCTAAGCACTAGTGTTTTAAGGAACAGGTGAAAAAGAGAATCCTAATGTGATTTCTTGATAATGGGTGTATTCCTTATCTTCTCCTCGTGTCTAAACTCTTCTCCATGGCTGGACCCCCAAATAATATACCTTTACGTGCTAAGGGGTATCTAGAGAGTGTGATAGGTTTAATAACTACCCCCAACCTAACGCGTACCCTAACCCTAACCCCTACCCTAACCCTAACGCGTACCCTAATCCTAACCCATACCCTAAACCGAGCCCTAACCCTAACACTAGCCCTAACCCTATACCTAACCCATACCCTACGCCCTACCCCAACCCCTCCCCGAACCCGTACCCTAAGCCATACCCTAACCCTCACCCTAACCATAACCCTAACCCTAAGCTACCCTTGATTGCTTTTCCACCAATAGATTTCCTAAGCACTAGTGTTTTAAGGAACAGGTTAAAAAGAGAATCCTAATGTGATTTCGTGATAATGGGTGTGTTCCTTATCTTCTCCTAGTGTCTAAACTCTTCTCCATGGCTGGACCCCCAATAATATTCCTGTACGTGCTAAGGGGTATCTAGAGAGTGGGATAGGTTTAATAACTACCCTCACCCTAACGCGTACACTAACCCTAACCCCTACCCTAACCCTAACGCGTACCCTAATCCTAACCCGTACCCTAAACCGAGCCCTAACCCTAACACTAACCCTAACCCTAACCCTAACCCATACCCTACGCCCTACCCGAACCCCTCCCCAAACCCGTACCCTAAGCCGTACCCTAACCCTCACCCTAACCCTAACCCTAACCCTAAGCTACCCTTGATGGCTTCTGCCTCCAATAGATTTCCTAAGCACTAGTGTTTTAAGGAACAGGTTAAAAAGAGAATCCTAATGTGATTTCGTGATAATGGGTGTGTTCCTTATCTTCTCCTCGTGTCTAAACTCTTCTCCATGGCTGGACCCCCAAATAATATTCCTTTACGTGCTAAGGGGTATCTAGAGAGTGGGATAGGTTTAATAACTACCATCACCCTAACGCGTTCCCTAACCCTAACCCCTACCCTAACCCTAACGCGTACGCTAATCCTAACCCGTACCCTAAACCGAGCCCTAACCCTAACACTAGCCCTAACCCTAACCCTAACCAATACCCTACGCCCTACCCGAACCCCTCCCCGAACCCGTACCCTAAGCCGTACCCTAACCCTCACCCTAACCCTAACCCTAACCCTAAGCTACCCTTGACTGCTTCTGCCTCCAATAGATTTCCTAAGCACTAGTGTTTTAAGGAACAGTTTAAAAAGAGAATCATATTGTGATTTCTTGAAAATGGGTGTGTTCCTTATCTTCTCCTAGTGTCTAAACTCTTCTCCATGGCTGGATCCCCAAATAATATTCCTTTACGTGCTAAGGGGTATCTAGAGAGTGGGATAGGTTTAATAACTACACTCACCCTAAAGCGTACCCTAACCCTAACCACTACCCTAACACTAACGCGTACCCTAATCCTAACCCGTACCCTAAACCGAGCCCTAACCCTAACACTAACCCTAACCCTAACCCTAACCCATACCCTACGCCCTACCCGAACCCCTCCCCGAACCCGTACCCTAAGCCGTACCCTAACCCTCACCCTAACCCTAACCCTAACCCTAAGCTACCCTTGACGGCTTCTGCCTCCAATAGATTTCCTAAGCACTAGTGTTTTAAGGAACAGGTTAAAAAGAGAATCCTAATGTGATTTCTTGATAATGGGTGTGTTCCTTATCTTCTCCTCGTGTCTAAACTCTTCTCCATGGCTGGACCCCCAAATAATATTCCTTTACGTGCTAAGGGGTATCTAGAGAGTGGGATAGATTTAATAACTACCCTCACCCTAACGCGTACCGTAACCCTAACCCCTACCCTAACCCTAACGCGTACCCTAATCCTAACCCGTACCCTAAACCGAGCCCTAACCCTAACACTAACCCTAACCCTAACCCTAACCAATACCCTACGCGCTACCCGAACCCCTCCCCGAACCCGTACCCTAAGCCGTACCCTAACCCTCACCCTAACCCTAACCCTAACCCTAAGCTACCCTTGACTGCTTCTGCCTCCAATAGATTTCCTAAGCACTAGTGTTTTAAGGAAGAGGTTAAAAAGAGAATCCTAATGTGATTTCTTGATAATGGGTGTGTTCCTTATCTTCTCCTAGTGTCTAAACTCTTCTCCGTGGCTGGACCCCCAAATAATATTCCTTTACGTGCTAAGGGGTATCAAGAGAGTGGGATAGGTTTAATAACTACCCTCACCCTAACGCGTACCCTAACCCTAACCCCTACCCTAACCCTAGCGCGTACCCTAATCCTAACCCGTACCCTAAACCGAGCCCTAACCCTAACACTAACTCTAACCCTAACCCTAACCCATACCCTACGCCCTACCCGAACCCCTCCCTGAACCCCTACCCTAAACCGTACCCTAACCCTCACCCTAACTCTAACCCTAACCCTAAGCTACCCTTGACGGCTTCTGCCTCCAATAGATTTCCTAAGCACTAGTGTTTTAAGGAACAGGTTAAAAAGAGAATCCTAATGTGATTTCTTGATAATGGGTGTGTTCCTTATCTTCTCCTCGTGTCTAAACTCTTCTCCATGGCTGGACCCCCAAATAATATTCCTTTACGTGCTAAGGGGTATCTAGAGAGTGGGATAGGTTTAATAACTACCCTCACCCTAACGCGTTCCCTAACCCTAACCCCTACCCTAACCCTAACGCGTACCCTAATCCTAACCCGTACCCTAAACCGAGCCCTAACCCTAACACTAGCCCTAACCCTAACCCTAACCAATGCCCTACGCCCTACCCGAACCCCTCCCCGAACCCGTACCCTAAGCCGTACCCTAACCCTCACCCTAACCCTAACCCTAACCCTAAGCTACCCTTGACTGCTTCTGCCTCCAATAGATTTCCTAAGCACTAGTGTTTTAAGGAACAGTTTAAAAAGAGAATCATATTGTGATTTCTTGATAATGGGTGTGTTCCTTATCTTCTCCTAGTGTCTAAACTCTTCTCCATGGCTGGACCCCCAAATAATATTCCTTTACGTGCTAAGGGGTATCTAGAGAGTGGGATAGGTTTAATAATTACCCTCACCCTAAAGCGTACCCTAACCCTAACCACTACCCTAACACTAACGCGTACCCTAATCCTAACCCGTACCCTAAACCGAGCCCTAACCCTAACACTAACCCTAACCCTAACCCTAACCCATACCCTACGCCCTACCCGAACCCCTCCCCGAACCCGTACCCTAAGCCGTACCCTAACCCTCTCCCTAACCCTAACCCTAACCCTAAGATACCCTTGACTGCTTCTGCCTCCAATAGATTTCCTAAGCACTAGTGTTTTAAGGAACAGGTGAAAAAGAGAATCCTAATGTGATTTCTTGATAATGGGTGTGTTCCTTATCTTCTCCTCGTGTCTAAACTCTTCTCCATGGTTGGACCCCCAAATAATATTCCTTTACGTGCTAAGGGGTTTCTAGAGAGTGTGATAGGTTTAATAACTACCCGCACCCTAATGCGTACCCTAACCCTAACCCGCACCCCAACCCTAACGGGTACCCTAATCCGAACCCATACCCTAAACCGAGCCCTAACCCTAACACCAGCCCTAACCCTATACCTAACCCATACCCTACGCCCTACCCGAACCCCTCCCCGAACCCGTACCCTAAGCCATACCCTAACCCTCACCCTAAACCTAACCGTAACCCTAAGCTACCCTTGACTGCTTCTGCCTCCAATAGATTTCCTAAGCACGAGTGTTTTAAGGAACAGGTTAAAAAGAGAATCCTAATGTGATTTCGTGATAATGGGTGTGTTCCTTATCTTCTCCTAGTGTCTAAACTCTTCTCCATGGCTGGACCCCCATTAATATTCCTTTACGTGCTAAGGGGTATCTAGAGAGTGGGATAGGTTTAATAACTACCCTCACCCTAACGCGTACACTAACCCTAACCCCTACCCTAAGCCTAACGCGTACCCTAATCCTAAGCCGTACCCTAAACCGAGCCCTAACCCTAACACTAACCCTAACCCTAACCCTAACCCATACCCTACGCCCTACCCGAACCCCTCCCCGAACCCGTACCCTAAGCCGTACCCTAAACCTCACCCTAACCCTAACCCTAACCCTAAGCTACCCTTGACTGCTTCTGCCTCCAATAGATTTTCTAAGCACTAGTGTTTTAAGAAACAGGTTAAAAAGAGAATCCTAATGTGATTTCTTGATAATGGGTGTGTTCCTTATCTTCTCCTCGTGTCTAAACTCTTCTCCATGGCTGGACCCCCAAATAATATTCCTTTACGTGCTAAGGGGTATCTAGAGAGTGGGATAGGTTTAATAACTACCCCCACCCTAACGCGTACCCTAACCCTAACCCCTACCCTAACCCTAACGCATACCCTAATCCTAACCCGTACCCTAAACCGAGCCCTAAACCTAACGCTAGCCCTAACCCTAACCCTAACCCATACCCTACGCCCTACCCGAACCCCTCCCCGAACCCGTACCCTAAGCCATACCCTAGCCCTCACCCTAACCCTAACACTAACCCTAAGCTACCCTTGACTGCTTCTGCCTCCAATAGATTTCCTAAGCACTAGTGTTTTAAGGAACAGGTTAAAAAGAGAATCCTAATGTGTTTTCGTGATAATGGGTGTGTTCCTTATCTTCTCCTAGTGTCTAAACTCTTCTCCATGGCTGGACCCACAAATAATATTCCTTTACGTGCTAAGGGGTATCTAGAGAGTGGGATAGGTTTAATAACTACCCTCACCCTAACGCGTACCCTAACCCTAACCCCTACCCTAACCCTAGTGCGTACCCTAATCCTAACCCGTACCCTAAACCGAGCCCTAACCCTAACACTAACTCTAACCCTAACCCTAACCCATACCCTACGCCCTACCCGAACCCCTCCCTGAACCCCTACCCTAAACCGTACCCTAACCCTCACCCTAACCCTAACCCTAACCCTAAGCTACCCTTGATGGATTCTGCCTCCAATAGATTTCCTAAGCCCTAGTGTTTTAAGGAACAGGTTAAAAAGAGAATCATATTGTGATTTCTTGATAATGGGTGTGTTCCTTATCTTCTCCTCGTGTCTAAACTCTTCTCCATGGCTGGACCCCCAAATAATATTCCTTTACGTGCTAAGGGGTATCTAGAGAGTGGGATAGGTTTAATAACTACCCTCACCCTAACGCGTTTCCTAACCCTAACCCCTACCCTAACCCTAACGCGTTCCCTAATCCTAACCCGTACCCTAAAACGAGCCCTAACCCTAACCCTTGCCCTAACCCTAACCCTAACCCATACCCTACGCCCTACCCGAACCAGTCCCCGAACCCGTACCCTAAGCCGTACCCTAACCCTCACCCTAACCCTAACCCTAACCCTAAGCTACCCTTGACTGCTTCTGCCTCCAATAGATTTCCTAAGCACTAGTGTTTTAAGGAACAGGTTAAAAAGAGAATCCTAATGTGATTTCTTGATAATGGGTGTGTTCCTTATCTTCTCCTAGTGTCTAAACTCTTCTCCATGGCTGGACCCCCAAATAATATTCCTTTACGTGCTAAGGGGTATCTACAGAGTGGGATAGGTTTAATAACTAACCTCACCCTATCGCGTACCCTAACCCTAACCCCTACCCTAACACTAACACGTACCCTAATCCTAACCCGTACCCTAAACCGAGCCCTAACCCTAACACTAAACCTAACCCTAACCCTAACCCATACCCGACGCCCTACCCGAACGCCTCTCCGAACCCGTACCCTAAGCCATACCCTAACCCTAACCCTAACCCTAACCCTAACCCTAAGCTACCCTTGACTGCTTCTGCCTCCAATAGATTTCCTAAGCACTAGTGTTTTAAGGAACAGGTGAAAAAGAGAATCCTAATGTGATTTCTTGATAATGGGTGTGTTCCTTATCTTCTCCTCGTGTCTAAACTCTTCTCCATGGTTGGACCCCCAAATAATATTCCTTTACGTGCTAAGGGGTTTCTAGAGAGTGTGATAGGTTTAATAAATACCCGCACCCTAATGCGTACCCTAACCCTAACCCCTACCCTAACCCTAACGCGTACCCTAATCCGAACCCATACCCTAAACCGAGCCCTAACCCTAACACTAGCCCTAACCCTATACCTAACCCATACCCTACGCCCTACCCGAACCCCTCCACGAACCCGTACCCTAAGCCATACCCTAAACCTCACCCTAACCCTAACCCTAACCCTAAGCTACCCTTGATTGCTTCTGCCACCAATAGATTTCCTAAGCACTAGTGTTTTAAGGAACAGGTTAAAAAGAGAATCCTAATGTGATTTCGTGATAATGGGTGTGTTCCTTATCTTCTCCTAGTGTCTAAACTCTTCTCCATGGCTGGAACCCCATTAATATTCCTTTACGTGCTAAGGGGTATCTAGAGAGTGGGATAGGTTTAATAACTACCCTCACCCTAACGCGTACACTAACCCTAACCCCTACCCTAACCCTAACGCGTACCCTAATCCTAACCCGTACCCTAAACCGAGCCCTAACCCTAACACTAACCCTAACCCTAACCCTAACCCATACCCTACGCCCTACCCGAACCCCTCCCCGAACCCGTACCCTAAGCCATACCCTAACCCTCACCCTAACCCTAACCCTAACCCTAAGCTACCCTTGACTGCTTCTGCCTCCAATAGATTTCGTAAGCACTAGTGTTTTAAGGAACAGGTTAAAAAGAGAATCCTAATGTGATTTCTTGATAATGGGTGTGTTCCTTATCTTCTCCTCGTGTCTAAACTCTTCTCCATGGCTGGACCCCCAAATAATATTCCTTTACGTGCTAACGGGTACCTAGAGAGTGGGATAGGTTTAATAACTACCCTCACCCTAACGCGTACCCTAACCCTAACCCCTACCCTAACCCTAACGCGTACCCTAATCCTAACCCGTACCCTAAACCGAGCCCTAAACCTAACGCTAGCCCTAACCCTAATCCTAACCCATACCCTACGCCCTACCCGAACCCCTCCCCGAACCCGTACCCTAAGCCATACCCTAGCCCTCACCCTAACCCTAACACTAACCCTAAGCTACCCTTGACTGCTTCTGCCTCCAATAGATTTCCTAAGCACTAGTGTTTTAAGGAACAGGTTAAAAAGAGAATCCTAATGTGATTTCGTGATAATGGGTGTGTTCCTTATCTTCTCCTAGTGTCTAAACTCTTCTCCATGGCTGGACCCCCAAATAATATTCTTTTACGTGCTAAGGGGTATCTAGAGAGTGGGATAGGTTTAATAACTACCCTCACCCTAACGCGTACCCTAACCCTAACCCCTACCCTAACCCTAGCGCGTACCCTAATCCTAACACGTACCCTAAACCGAGCCCTAACCCTAACACTAACTCTAACCCTAACCCTAACCCATACCCTACGCCCTACCCGAACCCCTCCCTGAACCCGTACCCTAAACCGTACCCTAACCCTCACCCTAACCCTAACCCTAACCCTAAGCTACCCTTGACGGCTTCTGCCTCCAATAGATTTCCTAAGCACTAGTGTTTTAAGGAACAGGTTAAAAAGAGAATCCTAATGTGATTTCTTGATAATGGGTGTGTTCCTTATCTTCTCCTCGTGTCTAAACTCTTCTCCATGGCTGGACCCCCAAATAATATTCCTTTACGTGCTAAGGGGTATCTAGAGAGTGGGATAGGTTTAATAACTACCCTCACCCTAACGCGTTCCCTAACCCTAACCCCTACCCTAACCCTAACGTGTACCCTAATCCTAACCCGTACCCTAAACCGAGCCCTAACCCTAACACTAGCCCTAACCCTAACCCTAAACAATACCCTACGCGCTACCCGAACCCCTCCCCGAACCCGTACCCTAAGCCGTACCCTAACCCTCACCCTAACCCTAACCCTAACCCTAAGCTACCCTTGACTGCTTCTGCCTCCAATAGATTTCCTAAGCACTAGTGTTTTAAGGAACAGGTTAAAAAGAGAATCCTAATGTGATTTCTTGATAATGGGTGTGTTCCTTATCTTCTCCTAGTGTCTAAACTCTTCTCCATGGCTGGACCCCCAAATAATATTCCTTTACGTGCTAAGGGGTATCTAGAGAGTGGGATAGGTTTAATAACTAACCTCACCCTATCGCGTACCCTAACCCTAACCCCTGCCCTAACACTAACGCGTACCCTAATCCTAACCCTTACCCTAAACCGAGCCCTAACCCTAACACCTACCCTAACCCTAACCCTAACCCATACCCTACGCCCTACCCGAACCCCTCCCCGAACCTGTACCCTAAGCCATACCCTAACCCTCACCCTAACCCTAACCCTAAACCTAAGCTACCCTTGACTGCTTCTGCCTCCAATAGATTTCCTAAGCACTAGTGTTTTAAGGAACAGGTGAAAAAGAGAATCCTAATGTGATTTCTTGATAATGGGTGTATTCCTTATCTTCTCCTCGTGTCTAAACTCTTCTCCATGGCTGGACCCCCAAATAATATACCTTTACGTGCTAAGGGGTATCTAGAGAGTGTGATAGGTTTAATAACTACCCCCAACCTAACGCGTACCCTAACCCTAACCCCTACCCTAACCCTAACGCGTACCCTAATCCTAACCCATACCCTAAACCGAGCCCTAACCCTAACACTAGCCCTAACCCTATACCTAACCCATACCCTACGCCCTACCCCAACCCCTCCCCGAACCCGTACCCTAAGCCATACCCTAACCCTCACCCTAACCATAACCCTAACCCTAAGCTACCCTTGATTGCTTTTCCACCAATAGATTTCCTAAGCACTAGTGTTTTAAGGAACAGGTTAAAAAGAGAATCCTAATGTGATTTCGTGATAATGGGTGTGTTCCTTATCTTCTCCTAGTGTCTAAACTCTTCTCCATGGCTGGACCCCCAATAATATTCCTGTACGTGCTAAGGGGTATCTAGAGAGTGGGATAGGTTTAATAACTACCCTCACCCTAACGCGTACACTAACCCTAACCCCTACCCTAACCCTAACGCGTACCCTAATCCTAACCCGTACCCTAAACCGAGCCCTAACCCTAACACTAACCCTAACCCTAACCCTAACCCATACCCTACGCCCTACCCGAACCCCTCCCCAAACCCGTACCCTAAGCCGTACCCTAACCCTCACCCTAACCCTAACCCTAACCCTAAGCTACCCTTGATGGCTTCTGCCTCCAATAGATTTCCTAAGCACTAGTGTTTTAAGGAACAGGTTAAAAAGAGAATCCTAATGTGATTTCGTGATAATGGGTGTGTTCCTTATCTTCTCCTCGTGTCTAAACTCTTCTCCATGGCTGGACCCCCAAATAATATTCCTTTACGTGCTAAGGGGTATCTAGAGAGTGGGATAGGTTTAATAACTACCATCACCCTAACGCGTTCCCTAACCCTAACCCCTACCCTAACCCTAACGCGTACGCTAATCCTAACCCGTACCCTAAACCGAGCCCTAACCCTAACACTAGCCCTAACCCTAACCCTAACCAATACCCTACGCCCTACCCGAACCCCTCCCCGAACCCGTACCCTAAGCCGTACCCTAACCCTCACCCTAACCCTAACCCTAACCCTAAGCTACCCTTGACTGCTTCTGCCTCCAATAGATTTCCTAAGCACTAGTGTTTTAAGGAACAGTTTAAAAAGAGAATCATATTGTGATTTCTTGAAAATGGGTGTGTTCCTTATCTTCTCCTAGTGTCTAAACTCTTCTCCATGGCTGGATCCCCAAATAATATTCCTTTACGTGCTAAGGGGTATCTAGAGAGTGGGATAGGTTTAATAACTACACTCACCCTAAAGCGTACCCTAACCCTAACCACTACCCTAACACTAACGCGTACCCTAATCCTAACCCGTACCCTAAACCGAGCCCTAACCCTAACACTAACCCTAACCCTAACCCTAACCCATACCCTACGCCCTACCCGAACCCCTCCCCGAACCCGTACCCTAAGCCGTACCCTAACCCTCACCCTAACCCTAACCCTAACCCTAAGCTACCCTTGACGGCTTCTGCCTCCAATAGATTTCCTAAGCACTAGTGTTTTAAGGAACAGGTTAAAAAGAGAATCCTAATGTGATTTCTTGATAATGGGTGTGTTCCTTATCTTCTCCTCGTGTCTAAACTCTTCTCCATGGCTGGACCCCCAAATAATATTCCTTTACGTGCTAAGGGGTATCTAGAGAGTGGGATAGATTTAATAACTACCCTCACCCTAACGCGTACCGTAACCCTATCCCCTACCCTAACCCTAACGCGTACCCTAATCCTAACCCGTACCCTAAACCGAGCCCTAACCCTAACACTAACCCTAACCCTAACCCTAACCAATACCCTACGCGCTACCCGAACCCCTCCCCGAACCCGTACCCTAAGCCGTACCCTAACCCTCACCCTAACCCTAACCCTAACCCTAAGCTACCCTTGACTGCTTCTGCCTCCAATAGATTTCCTAAGCACTAGTGTTTTAAGGAAGAGGTTAAAAAGAGAATCCTAATGTGATTTCTTGATAATGGGTGTGTTCCTTATCTTCTCCTAGTGTCTAAACTCTTCTCCATGGCTGGACCCCCAAATAATATACCTTTACGTGCTAAGGGGTATCAAGAGAGTGGGATAGGTTTAATAACTAACCTCACCCTATCGCGTGACCTAACCCTAACCCCTACCCTAACACTAACGCGTACCCTAATCCTAACCCTTACACTAAACCGAGCCCTAACCCTAACACCTACCCTACGCCCTACCCGAACCCCTCACCGAACCCGTACCCTAAGCCATACCCTAACCCTCACCCTAACCCTAACCCTAACCCTAAGCTACCCTTGATTGCTTCTGCCACCAATAGATTTCCTAAGCACTAGTGTTTTAAGGAACAGGTTAAAAAGAGAATCCTAATGTGATTTCGTGATAATGGGTGTGTTCTTTATCTTCTCCTAGTGTCTAAACTCTTCTCCATGGCTGGACCCCCAATAATATTCCTGTACGTGCTAAGGGGTATCTAGAGAGTGGGATAGGTTTAATAACTACCCTCACCCTAACGCGTACACTAACCCTAACCCCTACCCTAACCCTAACGCGTACCCTAATCCTAACCCGTACCCTAAACCGAGCCCTAACCCTAACAATAACCCTAACCCTAACCCTAACCCTAACCCTAACCCTAACCCCTACCCTAACCCTAACGCGTACCCTAATCCTAACCCGTACCCTAAACAGAGCCCTAACCCTAACCCTTGCCCTAACCCTAACCCTAACCCATACCCTACGCCCTACCCGAACCCCTCCCCGAACCCGTACCCTAAGCCGTACCCTAACCCTCACCCTAACCCTAAACCTAACCCTAAGCTACCCTTGACGGCTTCTGCCTCCAATAGATTTCCTAAGCACTAGTGTTTTAAGGAACAGGTTAAAAAGAGAATCCTAATGTGATTTCTTGGTAATGGGTGTGTTCCTTATCTTCTCCTAGTGTCTAAACTCTTCTCCATGGCTGGACCCCCAAATAATATTCCTTTACGTGCTAAGGGGTATCTAGAGAGTGGGATAGGTTTAATAACTAACCTCACCCTAAAGCGTACCCTTACCCTAACCACTACCCTAACACTAACGCGTACCCTAATCCTAACCCGTACCCTTAACCGAGCCCTAACCCTAACACTAACCCTAACCCTAACCCTAACCCATACCCTACGCCCTACCCGAACCCCTCCCCGAACCCGTATCCTAAGCCGTACCCTAACCCTCACCCTAACCCTAACCCGAACCCTAAGCTACCCTTGACTGCTTCTTCCTCCAATAGATTTCCTAAGCACTAGTGTTTTAAGGAACAGGTTAAAAAGAGAATCCTAATGTGATTTCTTGATAATGGGTGTGTTCCTTATCTTCTCCTCGTGTCTAAACTCTTCTCCATGGCTGGACCCCCAAATAATATTCCTTTACGTGCTAAGGGGTATCTAGAGAGTGGGATAGATTTAATAACTACCCTCACCCTAACGCGTACCCTAACCCTAACCCCTACCCTAACCCTAACGCGTACCCTAATCCTAACCCGTACCCTAAACCGAGCCCTAACCCTAACCCTTGCCCTAACCCTAACCCTAACCCATACCCTACGCCCTACCCGAACCCCTCCCCGAACCCGTACCCTAAGCCATACCCTAACCCTCACCCTAACCCTAACCCTAACCCTAAGCTACCCTTGACTGCTTCTGCCTCCAATAGATTTCCTAAGCACTAGTGTTTTAAGGAACAGGTGAAAAAGAGAATCCTAATGTGATTTCTTGATAATGGGTGTGTTCCTTATCTTCTCCTAGTGTCTAAACTCTTCTCCATGGCTGGAACCCCAAATAATATTCCTTTACGTGCTAAGGGGTATCTAGAGAGTGGGATAGGTTTAATAACTACCCCCACCCTAACGCGTACCCTAACCCTAACCCCTACCCTAACACTAACGCGTACCCTAATCCTAACCCATACCCTAAACCGAGCCCTAACCCTAACACTAGCCCTAACCCTATACCTAACCCATACCCTACGCCCTACCCGAACCCCTCCCCTAACCCGTACCCTAAGCCATACCCTAACCCTCACCCTAACCCTAACCCTAACCCTAAGCTACCCTTGATTGCTTCTGCCACAAATAGATTTCCTAAGCACTAGTGTTTTAAGGAACAGGTTAAAAAGAGAATCCTAATGTGATTTCGTGATAATGGGTGTGTTCCTTATCTTCTCCTAGTGTCTAAACTCTTCTCCATGGCTGGACTCCCAATAATATTCCTGTACGTGCTAAGGGGTATCTAGAGAGTGGGATAGGTTTAATAACTACCCTCACCCTAACGCGTATACTAACCCTAACCCCTACCCTAACCCTAACGCGTACCCTAATCCTAACCCGTACCCTAAACCGAGCCCTAACCCTAACAATAACCCTAACCCTAACCCTAACCCTAACCCTAACCCTAACCCATACCCTACGCCCTACCCGAACCCCTCCCCGAACCCGTACCCTAAGCCGTACCCTAACCATCACCCTAACCCTAACCCTAACCCTAAGCTATCCTTGACGGCTTCTGCCTCCAATAGATTTCCTAAGCACTAGTGTTTTAAGGAACAGGTTAAAAAGAGAATCCTAATGTGATTTCTTGATAATGGGTGTGTTCCTTATCTTCTCCTGGTGTCTAAACTCTTCTCCATGGCTGGACACCCAAATAATATTCCTTTACGTGCTAAGGGGTATCTAGAGAGTGGGATAGGTTTAATAACTACCCTCACCCTAAAGCGTACCCCTACCCTAACCACTACCCTAACACTAACGCGTACCCTAATCATAACCCGTACCCTTAACCGAGCCCTAACCCTAACACTAACCCTAACCCTAACCCTAACCCATACCCTACGCCCTACCCGAACCCCTAACCGAACCCGTATCCTAAGCCGTACCATAACCCTCACCCTAACCCTAACCCTAACCCTAAGCTACCCTTGACTGCTTCTGCCTCCAATAGATTTCCTAAGCACTAGTGTTTTAAGGAACAGGTTAAAAAGAGAATCCTAATGTGACTTCTTGATAATGGGTGTGTTCCTTATCTTCTCCTAGTGTCTAAACTCTTCTCCATGGCTGGACCACCAAATAATATTCCTTTACGTGCTAAGGGGTATCTACAGAGTGGGATAGGTTTAATAACTAACCTCACCCTATCGCGTACCCTAACCCTAACCACTACCCTAACACTAACACGTACCCTAATCCTAACCCGTACCCTAAACCGAGCCCTAACCCTAACACTAAACCTAACCCTAACCCTAACCCATACCCTACGCCCTACCCGAACCCCTCCCCGAACCCCTCCCCGAACCCGTACCCTAAGCCGTACCCTAACCCTCAGCCTAACCCTAAGCTACCCTTGACTGCTTCTGCCTCCAATAGATTTCCTAAGCACTAGTGTTTTAAGGAACAGGTGAAAAAGAGAATCCTAATGTGATTTCTTGATAATGGGTGTGTTCCTTATCTTCTCCTCGTGTCTAAACTCTTCTCCATGGTTGGACCCCCAAATAATATTTCTTTACGTGCTAAGGGGTATCTAGAGAGTGTGACAGGTTTAATAACTACCCCCACCCTAACGCGTACCCTAACCCTAACCCCTACCCTAACACTAACGCGTACCCTAATCCTAACCCATACCCTAAACCGAGCCCTAACCCTAACACTAGCCCTAACCCTATACCTAACCCATACCCTACGCCCTACCCGAACCCCTCCCCGAACCCGTACCCTAAGCCATACCCTAACCCTCACCCTAACCCTAACCCTAACCCTAAGCTACCCTTGATTGCTTCTGCCACCAATAGATTTCCTAAGCACTAGTGTTTTAAGGAACAGGTTAAAAAGAGAATCCTAATGTGATTTCGTGATAATGGGTGTGTTACTTATCTTCTCCTAGTGTCTAAACTCTTCTCCATGGCTGGACCCCCAATAATATTCCTGTACGTGCTAAGGGGTATCTAGAGAGTGGGATAGGTTTAATAACTACCCTCACCCTAACGCGTACCCTAACCCTAACCCCTACCCTAACACTAACGCGTACCCTAATCCTAACCCATACCCTAAACCGAGCCCTAACCCTAACACTAGCCCTAACCCTATACCTAACCCATACCCTACGCCCTACCCGAACCCCTCCCCGAACCCGTACCCTAAGCCATACCCTAACCCTCACCCTAACCCTAACCCTAACCCTAAGCTACCCTTGATTGCTTCTGCCACAAATAGATTTCCTAAGCACTAGTGTTTTAAGGAACAGGTTAAAAAGAGAATCCTAATGTGATTTCGTGATAATGGGTGTGTTCCTTATCTTCTCCTAGTGTCTAAACTCTTCTCCATGGCTGGACCCCCAATAATATTCCTGTACGTGCTAAGGGGTATCTAGAGAGTGGGATAGGTTTAATAACTACCCTCACCCTAATGCGTACACTAACCCTAACCCGTACCCTAACCCTAACGCGTACCCTAATCCTAACCCGTAACCTAAACCGAGCCCTAACCCTAACAATAACCCTAACCCTAACCCTAACCCTAACCCTAACCCTAACCCATACCCTACGCCCTACCCGAACCCCTCCCCGAACCCGTACCCTAAGCCGTACCCTAACCCTCACCCTAACCCTAACCCTAACCCTAAGCTACCCTTGACGGCTTCTGCCTCCAATAGATTTCCTAAGCACTAGTGTTTTAAGGAACAGGTTAAAAAGAGAATCCTAATGTGATTTCTTGATAATGGGTGTGTTCCTTATCTTCTCCTGGTGTCTAAACTCTTCTCCATGGCTGGACACCCAAATAATATTCCTTTACGTGCTAAGGGGTATCTAGAGAGTGGGATAGGTTTAATAACTACCCTCACCCTAAAGCGTACCCTTACGCTAACCACTACCCTAACACTAACGCGTACCCTAATCCTAACCCGTACCCTTAACCGAGCCCTAACCCTAACACTAACCCTAAACCTAACCCTAACCCATACCCTACGCCCTACCCGAACCCCTAACCGAACCCGTATCCTAAGCCGTACCCTAACCCTCACCCTAACCCTAACCCTAACCCTAAGCTACCCTTGACTGCTTCTTCCTCCAATAGATTTCCTAAGCACTAGTGTTTTAAGGAACAGGTTAAAAAGAGAATCCTAATGTGATTTCTTGATAATGGGTGTGTTCCTTATCTTCTCCTCGTGTCTAAACTCTTCTCCATGGCTGGACCCCCAAATAATATTCCTTTACGTGCTAAGGGGTATCTAGAGAGTGGGATAGATTTAATAACTACCCTCACCCTAACGCGTACCCTAACCCTAACCCCTACCCTAACCCTAACGCGTACCCTAATCCTAACCCGTACCCTAAACCGAGCCCTAACCCTAACCCTTGCCCTAACCCTAACCCTAACCCATACCCTACGCCCTACCCGAACCCCTCCCCGAACCCGTACCCTAAGCCGTACCCTAACCCTCACCCTCACCCTAACCCTAACCCTAAGCTACCCTTGACGGCTTCTGCCTCCAATAGATTTCCTAAGCACTAGTGTTTTAAGGAACAGGTTAAAAAGAGAATCCTAATGTGATTTCTTGATAATGGGTGTGTTCCTTATCTTCTCCTCGTGTCTAAACTCTTCTCCATGGCTGGACCCCCAAATAATATTCCTTTACGTGCTAAGGGGTATCTAGAGAGTGGGATAGATTTAATAACTACCCTCACCCTAACGCGTACCCTAACCCTAACCCCTACCCTAACCCTAACGCGTACCCTAATCCTAACCCGTACCCTAAACCGAGCCCTAACCCTAACACTAACCCTAACCCTAACCCTAACCCATACCCTACGCCCTACCCGAACCCCTCCCCGAACCCGTACCCTAAGCCGTACCCTAACCCTCACCCTAACCCTAACCCTAACCCTAAGCTACCCTTGACGGCTTCTGCCTCCAATAGATTTCCTAAGCACTAGTGTTTTAAGGAACAGGTTAAAAAGAGAATCCTAATGTGATTTCTTGATAATGGGTGTGTTCCTTATCTTCTCCTCGTGTCTAAACTCTTCTCCATGGCTGGACCCCCAAATAATATTCCTTTACGTGCTAAGGGGTATCTAGAGAGTGGGATAGATTTAATAACTACCCTCACCCTAACGCGTACCGTAACCCTAACCCCTACCCTAACCCTAACGCGTACCCTAATCCTAACCCGTACCCTAAACCGAGCCCTAACCCTAACACTAACCCTAACCCTAACCCTAACCAATACCCTACGCGCTACCCGAACCCCTCCCCGAACCCGTACCCTAAGCCGTACCCTAACCCTCACCCTAACCCTAACCCTAACCCTAAGCTACCCTTGACTGCTTCTGCCTCCAATAGATTTCCTAAGCACTAGTGTTTTAAGGAAGAGGTTAAAAAGAGAATCCTAATGTGATTTCTTGATAATGGGTGTGTTCCTTATCTTCTCCTAGTGTCTAAACTCTTCTCCATGGCTGGACCCCCAAATAATATACCTTTACGTGCTAAGGGGTATCTAGAGAGTGGGATAGGTTTAATAACTAACCTCACCCTATCGCGTAACCTAACCCTAACCCCTACCCTAACACTAACGCGTACCCTAATCCTAACCCTTACCCTAAACCGAGCCCTAACCCTAACACCTACCCTACGCCCTACCCGAACCCCTCCCCGAACCCGTACCCTAAGCCATACCCTAACCCTCACCCTAACCCTAACCCTAACCCTAAGCTACCCTTGATTGCTTCTGCCACCAATAGATTTCCTAAGCACTAGTGTTTTAAGGAACAGGTTAAAAAGAGAATCCTAATGTGATTTCGTGATAATGGGTGTGTTCTTTATCTTCTCCTAGTGTCTAAACTCTTCTCCATGGCTGGACCCCCAATAATATTCCTGTACGTGCTAAGGGGTATCTAGAGAGTGGGATAGGTTTAATAACTACCCTCACCCTAACGCGTACACTAACCCTAACCCCTACCCTAACCCTAACGCGTACCCTAATCCTAACCCGTACCCTAAACCGAGCCCTAACCCTAACAATAACCCTAACCCTAACCCTAACCCTAACCCTAACCCCTACCCGAACCCTAACGCGTACCCTAATCCTAACCCGTACCCTAAACCGAGCCCTAACCCTAACCCTTGCCCTAACCCTAACCCTAACCCATACCCTACGCCCTACCCGAACCCCTCCCCGAACCCGTACCCTAAGCCGTACCCTAACCCTCACCCTAACCCTAAACCTAACCCTAAGCTACCCTTGACGGCTTCTGCCTCCAATAGATTTCCTAAGCACTAGTGTTTTAAGGAACAGGTTAAAAAGAGAATCCTAATGTGATTTCTTGATAATGGGTGTGTTCCTTATCTTCTCCTAGTGTCTAAACTCTTCTCCATGGCTGGACCCCCAAATAATATTCCTTTACGTGCTAAGGGGTATCTAGAGAGTGGGATAGGTTTAATAACTAACCTCACCCTAAAGCGTACCCTTACCCTAACCACTACCCTAACACTAACGCGTACCCTAATCCTAACCCGTACCCTTAACCGAGCCCTAACCCTAACACTAACCCTAACCCTAACCCTAACCCATACCCTACGCCCTACCCGAACCCCTCCCCGAACCCGTATCCTAAGCCGTACCCTAACCCTCACCCTAACCCTAACCCGAACCCTAAGCTACCCTTGACTGCTTCTTCCTCCAATAGATTTCCTAAGCACTAGTGTTTTAAGGAACAGGTTAAAAAGAGAATCCTAATGTGATTTCTTGATAATGGGTGTGTTCCTTATCTTTTCCTCGTGTCTAAACTCTTCTCCATGGCTGGACCCCCAAATAATATTCCTTTACGTGCTAAGGGGTATCTAGAGAGTGGGATAGATTTAATAACTACCCTCACCCTAACGCGTACCCTAACCCTAACCCCTACCCTAACCCTAACGCGTACCCTAATCCTAACCCGTACCCTAAACCGAGCCCTAACCCTAACCCTTGCCCTAACCCTAACCCTAACCCATACCCTACGCCCTACCCGAACCCCTCCCCGAACCCGTACCCTAAGCCGTACCCTAACCCTCACCCTAACCCTAACCCTAACCCTAAGCTACCCTTGACTGCTTCTGCCTCCAATAGATTTCCTAAGCACTAGTGTTTTAAGGAACAGGTGAAAAAGAGAATCCTAATGTGATTTCTTGATAATGGGTGTGTTCCTTATCTTCTCCTAGTGTCTAAACTCTTCTCCATGGCTGGAACCCCAAATAATATTCCTTTACGTGCTAAGGGGTATCTAGAGAGTGGGATAGGTTTAATAACTACCCCCACCCTAACGCGTACCCTAACCCTAACCCCTACCCTAACACTAACGCGTACCCTAATCCTAACCCATACCCTAAACCGAGCCCTAACCCTAACACTAGCCCTAACCCTATACCTAACCCATACCCTACGCCCTACCCGAACCCCTCCCCTAACCCGTACCCTAAGCCATACCCTAACCCTCACCCTAACCCTAACCCTAACCCTAAGCTACCCTTGATTGCTTCTGCCACAAATAGATTTCCTAAGCACTAGTGTTTTAAGGAACAGGTTAAAAAGAGAATCCTAATGTGATTTCGTGATAATGGGTGTGTTCCTTATCTTCTCCTAGTGTCTAAACTCTTCTCCATGGCTGGACCCCCAATAATATTCCTGTACGTGCTAAGGGGTATCTAGAGAGTGGGATAGGTTTAATAACTACCCTCACCCTAACGCGTATACTAACCCTAACCCCTACCCTAACCCTAACGCGTACCCTAATCCTAACCCGTACCCTAAACCGAGCCCTAACCCTAACAATAACCCTAACCCTAACCCTAACCCTAACCCTAACCCTAACCCATACCCTACGCCCTACCGGAACCCCTCCCCGAACCCGTACCCTAAGCCGTACCCTAACCATCACCCTAACCCTAACCCTAACCCTAAGCTATCCTTGACGGCTTCTGCCTCCAATAGATTTCCTAAGCACTAGTGTTTTAAGGAACAGGTTAAAAAGAGAATCCTAATGTGATTTCTTGATAATGGGTGTGTTCCTTATCTTCTCCTGGTGTCTAAACACTTCTCCATGGCTGGACACCCAAATAATATTCCTTTACGTGCTAAGGGGTATCTAGAGAGTGGGATAGGTTTAATAACTACCCTCACCCTAAAGCGTACCCCTACCCTAACCACTACCCTAACACTAACGCGTACCCTAATCATAACCCGTACCCTTAACCGAGCCCTAACCCTAACACTAACCCTAACCCTAACCCTAACCCATACCCTACGCCCTACCCGAACCCCTAACCGAACCCGTATCCTAAGCCGTACCATAACCCTCACCCTAACCCTAACCCTAACCCTAAGCTACCCTTGACTGCTTCTGCCTCCAATAGATTTCCTAAGCACTAGTGTTTTAAGGAACAGGTTAAAAAGAGAATCCTAATGTGACTTCTTGATAATGGGTGTGTTCCTTATCTTCTCCTAGTGTCTAAACTCTTCTCCATGGCTGGACCACCAAATAATATTCCTTTACGTGCTAAGGGGTATCTACAGAGTGGGATAGGTTTAATAACTAACCTCACCCTATCGCGTACCCTAACCCTAACCCCTACCCTAACACTAACACGTACCCTAATCCTAACCCGTACCCTAAACCGAGCCCTAACCCTAACACTAAACCTAACCCTAACCCTAACCCATACCATACGCCCTACCCGAACCCCTCCCCGAACCCCTCCCCGAACCCGTACCCTAAGCCGTACCCTAACCCTCAGCCTAACCCTAAGCTACCCTTGACTGCTTCTGCCTCCAATAGATTTCCTAAGCACTAGTGTTTTAAGGAACAGGTGAAAAGGAGAATCCTAATGTGATTTCTTGATAATGGGTGTGTTCCTTATCTTCTCCTCGTGTCTAAACTCTTCTCCATGGTTGGACCCCCAAATAATATTTCTTTACGTGCTAAGGGGTATCTAGAGAGTGTGATAGGTTTAATAACTACCCCCACCCTAACGCGTACCCTAACCATAACCCCTACCCTAACACTAACGCGTACCCTAATCCTAACCCATACCCTAAACCGAGCCCTAACCCTAACACTAGCCCTAACCCTATACATAACCCATACCCTACGCCCTACCCGAACCCCTCCCCGAACCCGTACCCTAAGCCATACCCTAACCCTCACCCTAACCCTAACCCTAACCCTAAGCTACCCTTGATTGCTTCTGCCACCGATAGATTTCCTAAGCACTAGTGTTTTAAGGAACAGGTTAAAAAGAGAATCCTAATGTGATTTCGTGATAATGGGTGTGTTCCTTATCTTCTCCTAGTGTCTAAACTCTTCTCCATGGCTGGACCCCCAATAATATTCCTGTACGTGCTAAGGGGTATCTAGAGAGTGGGATAGGTTTAATAACTACCCTCACCCTAACGCGTACCCTAACCCTAACCCCTACCCTAACACTAACGCGTACCCTAATCCTAACCCATACCCTAAACCGAGCCCTAACCCTAACACTAGCCCTAACCCTATACCTAACCCATACCCTACGCCCTACCCGAACCCCTCCCCGAACCCGTACCCTAAGCCATACCCTAACCCTCACCCTAACCCTAACCCTAACCCTAAGCTACCCTTGATTGCTTCTGCCACAAATAGATTTCCTAAGCACTAGTGTTTTAAGGAACAGGTTAAAAAGAGAATCCTAATGTGATTTCGTGATAATGGGTGTGTTCCTTATCTTCTCCTAGTGTCTAAACTCTTCTCCATGGCTGGACCCCCAATAATATTCCTGTACGTGCTAAGGGGTATCTAGAGAGTGGGATAGGTTTAATAACTACCCTCACCCTAACGCGTACACTAACCCTAACCCCTACCCTAACCCTAACGCGTACCCTAATCCTAACCCGTAACCTAAACCGAGCCCTAACCCTAACAATAACCCTAACCCTAACCCTAACCCTAACCCATACCCTACGCCCTACCCGAACCCCTCCCCGAACCCGTACCCTAAGCCGTACCCTAACCCTCACCCTAACCCTAACCCTAACCCTAAGCTACCCTTGACGGCTTCTGCCTCCAATAGATTTCCTAAGCACTAGTGTTTTATGGAACAGGTTAAAAAGAGAATCCTAATGTGATTTCTTGATAATGGGTGTGTTCCTTATCTTCTCCTGGTGTCTAAACTCTTCTCCATGGCTGGACACCCAAATAATATTCCTTTACGTGCTAAGGGGTATCTAGAGAGTGGGATAGGTTTAATAACTACCCTCACCCTAACGCGTACCCTAACCCTAACCCCTACCCTAACCCTAACGCGTACCCTAATCCTAACCCGTACCCTATACCGAGCCCTAACCCTAACACTAGCCCTAACCCTAACCCTAACCCATACCCTACGCCCTACCCGAACCCCTCCCCGAACCCGTACCCTAAGCCGTACCCTAACCCTCACCCTAACCCTAAACCTAACCCTAAGCTACCCTTGACGGCTTCTGCCTCCAATAGATTTCCTAAGCACTAGTGTTTTAAGGAACAGGTTAAAAAGAGAATCCTAATGTGATTTCTTGATAATGGGTGTGTTCCTTATCTTCTCCTAGTGTCTAAACTCTTCTCCATGGCTGGACCCCCAAATAATATTCCTTTACGTGCTAAGGGGTATCTAGAGAGTGGGATAGGTTTAATAACTAACCTCACCCTAAAGCGTACCCTTACCCTAACCACTACCCTAACACTAACGCGTACCCTAATCCTAACCCGTACCCTTAACCGAGCCCTAACCCTAACACTAACCCTAACCCTAACCCTAACCCATACCCTACGCCCTACCCGAACCCCTCCCCGAACCCGTATCCTAAGCCGTACCTTAACCCTCACCCTAACCCTAACCCGAACCCTAAGCTACCCTTGACTGCTTCTTCCTCCAATAGATTTCCTAAGCACTAGTGTTTTAAGGAACAGGTTAAAAAGAGAATCCTAATGTGATTTCTTGATAATGGGTGTGTTCCTTATCTTCTCCTCGTGTCTAAACTCTTCTCCATGGCTGGACCCCCAAATAATATTCCTTTACGTGCTAAGGGGTATCTAGAGAGTGGGATAGATTTAATAACTACCCTCACCCTAACGCGTACCCTAACCCTAACCCCTACCCTAACCCTAACGCGTACCCTAATTCTAACCCGTACCCTAAACCGAGCCCTAACCCTAACCCTTGCCCTAACCCTAACCCTAACCCATACCCTACGCCCTACCCGAACCCCTCCCCGAACCCGTGCCCTAAGCCGTACCCTAACCCTCACCCTAACCCTAACCCTAACCCTAAGCTACCCTTGACTGCTTCTGCCTCCAATAGATTTCCTAAGCACTAGTGTTTTAAGGAACAGGTGAAAAAGAGAATCCTAATGTGATTTCTTGATAATGGGTGTGTTCCTTATCTTCTCCTAGTGTCTAAACTCTTCTCCATGGCTGGAACCCCAAATAATATTCCTTTACGTGCTAAGGGGTATCTAGAGAGTGGGATAGGTTTAATAACTACCCCCACCCTAACGCGTACCCTAACCCTAACCCCTACCCTAACACTAACGCGTACCCTAATCCTAACCCATACCCTAAACCGAGCCCTAACCCTAACACTAGCCCTAACCCTATACCTAACCCATACCCTACGCCCTACCCGAACCCCTCCCCTAACCCGTACCCTAAGCCATACCCTAACCCTCACCCTAACCCTAACCCTAACCCTAAGCTACCCTTGATTGCTTCTGCCACAAATAGATTTCCTAAGCACTAGTGTTTTAAGGAACAGGTTAAAAAGAGAATCCTAATGTGATTTCGTGATAATGGGTGTGTTCCTTACCTTCTCCTAGTGTCTAAACTCTTCTCCATGGCTGGACCCCCAATAATATTCCTGTACGTGCTAAGGGGTATCTAGAGAGTGGGATAGGTTTAATAACTACCCTCACCCTAACGCGTATACTAACCCTAACCCCTACCCTAACCCTAACGCGTACCCTAATCCTAACCCGTACCCTAAACCGAGCCCTAACCCTAACAATAACCCTAACCCTAACCCTAACCCTAACCCTAACCCTAACCCATACCCTACGCCCTACCCGAACCCCTCCCCGAACCCGTACCCTAAGCCGTACCCTAACCATCACCCTAACCCTAACCCTAACCCTAAGCTATCCTTGACGGCTTCTGCCTCCAATAGATTTCCTAAGCACTAGTGTTTTAAGGAACAGGTTAAAAAGAGAATCCTAATGTGATTTCTTGATAATGGGTGTGTTCCTTATCTTCTCCTGGTGTCTAAACTCTTCTCCATGGCTGGACACCCAAATAATATTCCTTTACGTGCTAAGGGGTATCTAGAGAGTGGGATAGGTTTAATAACTACCCTCACCCTAAAGCGTACCCCTACCCTAACCACTACCCTAACACTAACGTGTACCCTAATCATAACCCGTACCCTTAACCGAGCCCTAACCCTAACACTAACCCTAACCCTAACCCTAACCCATACCCTACGCCCTACCCGAACCCCTAACCGAACCCGTATCCTAAGCCGTACCATAACCCTCACCCTAACCCTAACCCTAACCCTAAGCTACCCTTGACTGCTTCTGCCTCCAATAGATTTCCTAAGCACTAGTGTTTTAAGGAACAGGTTAAAAAGAGAATCCTAATGTGACTTCTTGATAATGGGTGTGTTCCTTATCTTCTCCTAGTGTCTAAACTCTTCTCCATGGCTGGACCACCAAATAATATTCCTTTACGTGCTAAGGGGTATCTACAGAGTGGGATAGGTTTAATAACTAACCTCACCCTATCGCGTACCCTAACCCTAACCCCTACCCTAACACTAACACGTACCCTAATCCTAACCCGTACCCTAAACCGAGCCCTAACCCTAACACTAAACCTAACCCTAACCCTAACCCATACCCTACGCCCTACACGAACCCCTCCCCGAACCCCTCCCCGAACCCGTACCCTAAGCCGTACCCTAACCCTCAGCCTAACCCTAAGCTACCCTTGACTGCTTCTGCCTCCAATAGATTTCCTAAGCACTAGTGTTTTAAGGAACAGGTGAAAAAGAGAATCCTAATGTGATTTCTTGATAATGGGTGTGTTCCTTATCTTCTCCTCGTGTCTAAACTCTTCTCCATGGTTGGACCCCCAAATAATATTTCTTTACGTGCTAAGGGGTATCTAGAGAGTGTGATAGGTTTAATAACTACCCCCACCCTAACGCGTACCCTAACCCTAACCCCTACCCTAACACTAACGCATACCCTAATCCTAACCCATACCCTAAACCGAGCCCTAACCCTAACACTAGCCCTAACCCTATACCTAACCCATACCCTACGCCCTACCCGAACCCCTCCCCGAACCCGTACCCTAAGCCATACCCTAACCCTCACCCTAACCCTAACCCTAACCCTAAGCTACCCTTGATTGCTTCTGCCACCAATAGATTTCCTAAGCACTAGTGTTTTAAGGAACAGGTTAAAAAGAGAATCCTAATGTGATTTCGTGATAATGGGTGTGTTCCTTATCTTCTCCTAGTGTCTAAACTCTTCTCCATGGCTGGACCCCCAATAATATTCCTGTACGTGCTAAGGGGTATCTAGAGAGTGGGATAGGTTTAATAACTACCCTCACCCTAACGCGTACCCTAACCCTAACCCCTACCCTAACACTAACGCGTACCCTAATCCTAACCCATACCCTAAACCGAGCCCTAACCCTAACACTAGCCCTAACCCTATACCTAACCCATACCCTACGCCCTACCCGAACCCCTCCCCGAACCCGTACCCTAAGCCATACCCTAACCCTCACCCTAACCCTAACCCTAACCCTAAGCTACCCTTGATTGCTTCTGCCACAAATAGATTTCCTAAGCACTAGTGTTTTAAGGAACAGGTTAAAAAGAGAATCCTAATGTGATTTCGTGATAATGGGTGTGTTCCTTATCTTCTCCTAGTGTCTAAACTCTTCTCCATGGCTGGACCCCCAATAATATTCCTGTACGTGCTAAGGGGTATCTAGAGAGTGGGATAGGTTTAATAACTACCCTCACCCTAACGCGTACACTAACCCTAAACCCTACCCTAACCCTAACGCGTACCCTAATCCTAACCCGTAACCTAAACCGAGCCCTAACCCTAACAATAACCCTAACCCTAACACTAACCCTAACCCTAACCCTAACCCATACCCTACGCCCTACCCGAACCCCTCCTCGAACCCGTACCCTAAGCCGTACCCTAACCCTCACCCTAACCCTAACCCTAACCCTAAGCTACCCTTGACGGCTTCTGCCTCCAATAGATTTCCTAAGCACTAGTGTTTTAAGGAACAGGTTAAAAAGAGAATCCTAATGTGATTTCTTGATAATGGGTGTGTTCCTTATCTTCTCCTGGTGTCTAAACTCTTCTCCATGGCTGGACACCCAAATAATATTCCTTTACGTGCTAAGGGGTATCTAGAGAGTGGGATAGGTTTAATAACTACCCTCACCCTAAAGCGTACCCTTACCCTAACCACTACCCTAACACTAACGCGTACCCTAATCCTAACCCGTACCCTTAACCGAGCCCTAACCCTAACACTAACCCTAAACCTAACCCTAACCCATACCCTACGCCCTACCCGAACCCCTAACCGAACCCGTATCCTAAGCCGTACCCTAACCCTCACCCTAACCCTAACCCTAACCCTAAGCTACCCTTGACTGCTTCTTCCTCCAATAGATTTCCTAAGCACTAGTGTTTTAAGGAACAGGTTAAAAAGAGAATCCTAATGTGATTTCTTGATAATGGGTGTGTTCCTTATCTTCTCCTCGTGTCTAAACTCTTCTCCATGGCTGGACCCCCAAATAATATTCCTTTACGTGCTAAGGGGTATCTAGAGAGTGGGATAGATTTAATAACTACCCTCACCCTAACGCGTACCCTAACCCTAACCCCTACCCTAACCCTAACGCGTACCCTAATCCTAACCCGTACCCTAAACCGAGCCCTAACCCTAACCCTTGCCCTAACCCTAACCCTAACCCATACCCTACGCCCTACCCGAACCCCTCCCCGAACCCGTACCCTAAGCCGTACCCTAACCCTCACCCTAACCCTAACCCTAACCCTAAGCTACCCTTGACTGCTTCTGCCTCCAATAGATTTCCTAAGCACTAGTGTTTTAAGGAACAGGTTAAAAAGAGAATCCTAATGTGATTTCTTGATAATGGGTGTGTTCCTTATCTTCTCCTAGTGTCTAAACTCTTCTCCATGGCTGGACCACCAAATAATATTCCTTTACGTGCTAAGGGGTATCTACAGAGTGGGATAGGTTTAATAACTAACCTCACCCTATCGCGTACCCTAACCCTAACCCCTACCCTAACACTAACACGTACCCTAATCCTAACCCGTACCCTAAACCGAGCCCTAACCCTAACACTAAACCTAACCCTAACCCTAACCCATACCCTACGCCCTACCCGAACCCCTCCCCGAACCCCTCCCCGAACCCGTACCCTAAGCCGTACCCTAACCCTCAGGCTAACCCTAAGCTACCCTTGACTGCTTCTGCCTCCAATAGATTTCCTAAGCACTAGTGTTTTAAGGAACAGGTGAAAAAGAGAATCCTAATGTGATTTCTTGATAATGGGTGTGTTCCTTATCTTCTCCTCGTGTCTAAACTCTACTCCATGGTTGGACCCCCAAATAATATTCCTTTACGTGCTAAGGGGTATCTAGAGAGTGTGATAGGTTTAATAACTACCCCCACCATAACGCGTACCCTAACCCTAACCCCTACCCTAACACTAACGCGTACCCTAATCCTAACCCATACCCTAAACCGAGCCCTAACCCTAACACTAGCCCTAACCCTATACCTAACCCATACCCTACGCCCTCACCGAACCCCTCCCCGAACCCGTACCCTAAGCCGTACCCTAACCCTCAGCCTAACCCTAAGCTACCCTTGACTGCTTCTGCCTCCATTAGATTTCCTAAGCACTAGTGTTTTAAGGAACAGGTTAAAAAGAGAATCCTAATGTGATTTCTTGATAATGGGTGTGTTCCTTATCTTCTCCTCGTGTCTAAACTCTTCTCCATGGCTGGACCCCCAAATAATATTCCTTTACGTGCTAAGGGGTATCTAGAGAGTGGGATAGGTTTAATAACAACCCTCACCCTAACGCGTACCCTAACCCTAACCCCTACCCTAACCCTAACGCGTACCCTAATCCTAACCCGTACCCTAAACCGAGCCCTAAACCTAACGCTAGCCCTAACCCTAACCCTAACCCATACCCTACGCCCTACCCGAACCCCTCCCCGAACCCGTACCCTAAGCCATACCCTAGCCCTCACCCTAACCCTAACACTAACCCTAAGCTACCCTTGACTGCTTCTGCCTCCAATAGATTTCCTAAGCACTAGTGTTTTAAGGAACAGGTTAAAAAGAGAATCCTAATGTGATTTCGTGATAATGGGTATGTTCCTAATCTTCTCCTAGTGTCTAAACTCTTCTCCATGGCTGGACCCCCAAATAATATTCCTTTACGTGCTAAGGGGTATCTAGAGAGTGGGATAGGTTTAATAACTACCCTCACCCTAACGCGTTCCCTAACCCTAACCCCTACCCTAACCCTAACGCGTACCCTAATCCTAACCCGTACCCTAAACCGAGCCCTAACCCTAACACTAGCCCTAACCCTAACCCTAACCAATACCCTACGCCCTACCCGAACCCCTCCCCGAACCCGTACCCTAAGCCGTACCCTAACCCTCACCCTAACCCTAACCCTAAGCTACCCTTGACTGCTTCTGCCTCCAATAGATTTCCTAAGCACTAGTGTTTTAAGGAACAGGTTAAAAAGAGAATCATATTGTGATTTCTTGATAATGGGTGTGTTCCTTATCTTCTCCTCGTGTCTAAACTCTTCTCCATGGTTGGACCCCCAAATAATATTCCTTTACGTGCTAAGGGGTTTCTAGAGAGTGTGATAGGTTTAATAACTACCCGCACCCTAATGCGTACCCTAACCCTAACCCCTACCCTAACCCTAACGCGTACCCTAATCCAAACCCATACCCTAAACCGAGCCCTAACCGTAACACTAGCCCTAACCCTATACCTAACCCATACCCTACGCCCTACCCGAACCCCTCCCCGAACCCGTACCCTAAGCCGTACCCTAACACTCACCCTAACCCTAACCCTAACCCTAAGCTACCCTTGACTGCTTCTGCCTCCAATAGATTTCCTAAGCACTAGTGTTTTAAGGAACAGGTTAAAAAGAGAATCCTAATGTGATTTCGTGATAATGGGTGTGTTCCTTATCTTCTCCTAGTGTCTAAACTCTTCTCCATGGCTGGACCCCCATTAATATTCCTTTACGTGCTAAGGGGTATCTAGAGAGTGGGATAGGTTTAATAACTACCCTCACCCTAACGCGTACCCTAACCCTAACCCCTACCCTAACCCTAACGCGTACCCTAATCCTAACCCGTAACCTAAACCGAGCCCTAACCCTAACACTAACCCTAACCCTAACCCTAACCCATACCCTACGCCCTACCCGAACCCCTCCCCGAACCCGTACCCTAAGCCGTACCCTAAACCTCACCCTAACCCTAACCCTAACCCTAAGCTACCCTTGACTGCTTCTGCCTCCAATAGATTTCCTAAGCACTAGTGTTTTAAGGAACAGGTCAAAAAGAGAATCCTAATGTGATTTCTTGATAATGGGTGTGTTCCTTATCTTCTCCTCGTGTCTAAACTCTTCTCCATGGCTGGACCCCCAAATAATATTCCTTTACGTGCTAAGGGGTATCTAGAGAGTGGGATAGGTTTAATAACTATCCTCACCCTAATGCGTACCCTAACCCTAACCACTACCCTAACCCTAACGCGTACCCTAATCCTAACCCGTACCCTAAACCGAGCCCTAAACCTAACGCTAGCCCTAACCCTAACCCTAACCCATACCCTACGCCCTACCCGAAACCCTCCCCGAACCCGTACCCTAAGCCATACCCTAGCCCTCACCCTAACCCTAACACTAACCCTAAGCTACCCTTGACTGCTTCTGCCTCCAATAGATTTCCTAAGCACTAGTGTTTTAAGGAACAGGTTAAAAAGAGAATCCTAATGTGATTTCGTGATAATGGGTGTGTTCCTTATCTTCTCCTAGTGTCTAAACTCTTCTCCATGGCTGGACCCCCAAATAATATTCCTTTACGTGCTAAGGGGTATCTAGAGAGTGGGATAGGTTTAATAACTACACTCACCCTAACGCGTTCCCTAAACCTAACCCCTACCCTAACCCTAACGCGTACCCTAATCCTAACCCGTACCCTAAACCGAGCCCTAACCCTAACACTAGCCCTAACCCTAACCCTAACCAATACCCTACGCCCTACCCGAACCCCTCCCCGAACCCGTACCCTAAGCCGTACCCTAACCCTCACCCTAACCCTAACCCTAACCCTAAGCTACCCTTGACTGCTTCTGCCTCCAATAGATTTCCTAAGCACTAGTGTTTTAAGGAACAGGTTAAAAAGAGAATCCTAATGTGATTTCTTGATAATGGGTGTGTTCCTTATCTTCTCCTAGTGTCTAAACTCTTCTCCATGTCTGGACCCCCAAATAATATTCCTTTACGTGCTAAGGGGTATCTAGAGAGTGGGATAGGTTTAATAACTACCCTCTCCCTAAAGCGTACCCTAGGCCTAACCCCTACCCTAACCCAAACGCGTACCCTAATCCTAACCCGTAACCTAAACCGAGCCCTAACCCTAACACTAGCCCTAACCCTAACCGTAACCCATACCCTACGCCCTACCCGAACCCCTCCCCGAACCCGGACCCTAAGCCGTACCCTAACCCTCACCCTAACCCTAACCCTAACCCTAAGCTACCCTTGACTGCTTCTGCCTCCAATAGATTTCCTAAGCACTAGTGTTTTAAGGAACAGGTTAAAAAGAGAATCCTAATGTGATTTCTTGATAATGGGTGTGTTCCTTATCTTCTCCTCGTGTCTAAACCCTTCTCCATGGCTGGACCCCCAAATAATATTCCTTTACGTGCTAAGGAGTATCTAGAGAGTGTGATAGGTTTAATAACTACCCTCACCCTAGCACGTACCCTAACCCTAACCCCTACCCTAAACCTAACGCGTACCCTAATCCTAACCCGTACCCTAAACCGAGCCCTAACCCTAACACTAACCCTAACCCTAACCCTAACCCATACCCTACGCCCTACCCAAACCCCTCCCCGAACCCGTACCCTAAGCCGTACCCTAACCCTCACCCTAACCCTAACCCTAACCCTAAGCTACCCTTGACTGCTTCTGCCTCCAATAGATTTCCTAAGCACTAGTGTTTTAAGGAACAGGTTAAAAAGAGAATCCTAATGTGATTTCTTGATAATGGGTGTGTTCCTTGTCTTCTCCTAGTGTCTATACTCTTCTCCATGGCTGGACCCCCAAATAATATTCCTTTACGTGCTCAGGGGTATCTAGAGAGTGGGATAGGTTTAATAACTACCCTCACCCTAGTGCTTACCATAACCCTAACCCATACCCTAACACTAACGCGTACCCTAATCCTAACCCGTACCCTAAACCGAGCACTAACCCTAACACTAGCCCTAACCCTAACCCTAACCCATACCCTACGCCCTACCCGAACCTCTCCCCAAACCCGTACCCTAAGCCGTACCCTAACCCTCACCCTCACCCTAACCCTAACCCTAAGCTACCCTTGACTGCTTCTGCCTTCAATAGATTTCCTAAGCAATAGTGTTTTAAGGAACAGGTTAAAAAGAGAATCCTAATGTGATTTCTTGATAATGGGTGTGTTCCTTATCTTCTCCTAGTGTCTAAACTCTTCTCCATGGCTGGACCCCCAAATAATATTCCTTTACGTGCTAAGGGTTATCTAGAGAGTGGGATAGGTTTAATAAGTAACCTCACCCTATCGCATATCCTAACCCTAACCCCTACCCTAACCCTAACGCGTACCCTAATCCTAACCCGTACCCTAAACCGAGCCCTAACCCTGACACTAACCCTAACCATAACCCTAACCCATACCCTACGCCCTACCCGAACCCCTCCCCGAATCCGTACCCTAAGCCGTACCCTAACCCTAACCCTAACCCTAAGCTACCCTTGACTGTTTCTGCCTCCAATAGATTTCCTAAGCACTAGTTTTTTAAGGAACAGGTTAAAAAGAGAATCCTAATGTGATTTCTTGATAATGGGTGTGTTCCTTATCTTCTCCTCGTGTCTAAACTCTTCTCCATGGCTGGACCCCCAAATAATATTCCTTTACGTGCTAAGGGGTATCTAGAGCGTGGGATAGGTTTAATAACTAACCTCACCCTATCGCGTACCCTAACCCTAACCCCTACCCTAATACTAACGCGTACCCTAATCCTAATCCGTACCCTAAACGGAGCCCTAACCTTAACACTAACCATAACCCTAACCCATACCCTACGCCCTCCCCGAACCCCTCCCCGAACCCGTACCCTAAGCCGTACCCTAACCCTCACCCTAACCCTAACCCTAACCCTAAGCTACCCTTGACTTCTTCTGCCTCCAATAGATTTACTAAGCACTAGTGTTTTAACGAACAGTTTAAAAAGAGAATCCTAATGTGATTGCATGATAATGGGTGTGTTCCTTATCTTCTCCTAGTGTCTAAACTCTTCTCCATGGCTGGACCCCCAAATAATATTCCTTTACGTGCTAAGGGGTATCTAGAGAGTGGGATAGGTTTAATAACTACCCTCACCCTAACGCGTACCCTAACCCTATCCCCTACCCTAACCCTAACGCGTACCCTAATCCTAACCCGTAACCTAAACCGAGCCCTAACCCTAACACTAACCCTAACCCTAACCCTAACCCATACCCTACGCCCTACCCGAACAACTCCCTGAACCCGTAACCTAAGCCGTACCCTAACCCTCACCGTAACCCTAACCCTAACCCTAAGCTACCCTTGACTGCTTCTGCCTCCAATAGATTTCCTAAGCACTAGTGTTTTAAGGAACAGGTTAAAAAGAGAATCCTAATGTGATTTCTTGATAATGGGTGTGTTCCTTATCTTCTCCAAGTGTCTAAACTCTTCTCCATGGCTGGACCCCCAAATAATATTCCTTTACGTGCTAAGGGGTATCTAGAGAGAAGGAGAGGTTTAATAACTACCCTCACCCTAACTCGTACCCTAACCTTAACCCCTACCCTAACCCTAACGCATACCCTAATCTTAACCAGTACCCTAAACCGAGCCCTAACCCTAACACTAACCCTAACCCTAACCCTAACATATACCCTTCGCCCAACCCGAACCCCTCCCCGAACCCGTACCCTAAGCCGTACCCTAACCCTCAATCTAACCCTCACCCTAACCCTAAGCTACCCTTGACTGCTTCTGCCTCCAATAGTTTTCCTAAGCACTAGTGTTTTAAGGAACAGGTTAAAAAGAGAATCCTAATGTGATTTCTTGATAATGGGTGTGTTCCTTATCTTCTCCTCGTGTCTAAACTCTTCTCCATGGCTGGACCCCCAAATAATATTCCTTTACGTGCTAAGGGGTATCTAGAGAGTGGGATAGGTTTAATAACTATCCTCACCCTAATGCGTACCCTAACCCTAACCCCTACCCTAACCCTAACGCGTACCCTAATCCTAACCCGTACCCTAAACCGAGCCCTAAACCTAACGCTAGCCCTAAACCTAACCCTAACCCATACCCTACGCCCTACCCGAAACCCTCCCCGAACCCGTACCCTAAGCCATACCCTAGCCCTCACCCTAACCCTAACACTAACCCTAAGCTACCCTTGACTGCTTCTGCCTCCAATAGATTTCCTAAGCACTAGTGTTTTAAGGAACAGGTTAAAAAGAGAATCCTAATGTGATTTCGTGATAATGGGTGTGTTCCTTATCTTCTCCTAGTGTCTAAACTCTTCTCCATGGCTGGACCCCCAAATAATATTCCTTTACGTGCTAAGGGGTATCTAGAGAGTGGGATAGGTTTAATAACTACACTCACCCTAACGCGTTACCTAAACCTAACCCCTACCCTAACCCTAACGCGTACCCTAATCCTAACCCGTACCCTAAACCGAGCCCTAAACCTAACACTAGCCCTAACCCTAACCCTAACCAATACCCTACGCCCTACCCGAACCCCTCCCCGAACCCGTACCCTAAGCCGTACCCTAACCCTCACCCTAACCCTAACCCTAACCCTAAGCTACCCTTGACTGCTTCTGCCTCCAATAGATTTCCTAAGCACTAGTGTTTTAAGGAACAGGTTAAAAAGAGAATCCTAATGTGATTTCTTGATAATGGGTGTGTTCCTTATCTTCTCCTAGTGTCTAAACTCTTCTCCATGTCTGGACCCCCAAATAATATTCCTTTACGTGCTAAGGGGTATCTAGAGAGTGGGATAGGTTTAATAACTACCCTCTCCCTAAAGCGTACCCTAGGCCTAACCCCTACCCTAACCCAAACGCGTACCCTAATCCTAACCCGTAACCTAAACCGAGCCCTAACCCTAACACTAGCCCTAACCCTAACCCTAACCCATACCCTACGCCCTACCCGAACCCCTCCCCGAACCCGGACCCTAAGCCGTACCCTAACCCTCACCCTAACCCTAACCCTAACCCTAAGCTACCCTTGACTGCTTCTGCCTCCAATAGATTTCCTAAGCACTAGTGTTTTAAGGAACAGGTTAAAAAGAGAATCCTAATGTGATTTCTTGATAATGGGTGTGTTCCTTATCTTCTCCTAGTGTCTAAACTCTTCTCCATGTCTGGACCCCCAAATAATATTCCTTTACGTGCTAAGGGGTATCTAGAGAGTGGGATAGGTTTAATAACTACCCTCTCCCTAAAGCGTACCCTAGGCCTAACCCCTACCCTAACCCAAACGCGTACCCTAATCCTAACCCGTAACCTAAACCGAGCCCTAACCCTAACACTAGCCCTAACCCTAACCCTAACCCATACCCTACGCCCTACCCGAACCCCTCCCCGAACCCGGACCCTAAGCCGTACCCTAACCCTCACCCTAACCCTAACCCTAACCCTAAGCTACCCTTGACTGCTTCTGCCTCCAATAGATTTCCTAAGCACTAGTGTTTTAAGGAACAGGTTAAAAAGAGAATCCTAATGTGATTTCTTGATAATGGGTGTGTTCCTTATCTTCTCCTCGTGTCTAAACCCTTCTCCATGGCTGGACCCCCAAATAATATTCCTTTACGTGCTAAGGGGTATCTAGAGAGTGTGATAGGTTTAATAACTACCCTCACCCTAACGCGTACCCTAACCCTAACCCCTACCCTAACCCTAACGCGTACCCTAATCCTAACCCGTACCCTAAACCGAGCCCTAACCCTAACACTAACCCTAACCCTAACCCATACCCTACGCCCTACCCGAACCCCTCCCCAAACCCGTACCCTAAGCCGTACCCTAACCCTCACCCTCACACTAACCCTAACCCTAAGCTACCCTTGACTGCTTCTGCCTCCAATAGATTTCCTAAGCACTAGTGTTTTAAGGAACAGGTTAAAAAGAGAATCCTAATGTGATTTCTTGATAATGGGTGTGTTCCTTATCTTCTCCTCGTGTCTAAACCCTTCTCCATGGCTGGACCCCCAAATAATATTCCTTTACGTGCTAAGGGGTATCTAGAGAGTGTGATAGGTTTAATAACTACCCTCACCCTAGCACGTACCCTAACCCTAACCCCTACCCTAACCCTAACACGTACCCTAATCCTAACCCGTACCCTAAACCGAGCCCTAACCCTAACACTAACCCTAACCCTAACCCTAACCCATACCCTACGCCCTACCCAAACCCCTCCCCGAACCCGTACCCTAAGCCGTACTCTAACCCTCACCCTAACCCTAACCCTAACCCTAAGCTACCCTTGACTGCTTCTGCCTCCAATAGATTTCCTAAGCACTAGTGTTTTAAGGAACAGGTTAAAAAGAGAATCCTAATGTGATTTCTTGATAATGGGTGTGTTCCTTATCTTCTCCTAGTGTCTATACTCTTCTCCATGGCTGGACCCCCAAATAATATTCCTTTACGTGCTCAGGGGTATCTAGAGAGTGGGATACGTTTAATAACTACCCTCACCCTAGTGCTTACCATAACCCTAACCCCTACCCTAACACTAACGCGTACCCTAATCCTAACCAGTACCCTAAACCGAGCCCTAACCCTAACACTAGCCCTAACCCTAACCCTAACCCATACCCTACGCCCTACCCGAACCTCTCCCCAAACCCGTACCCTAAGCCCTACCCTAACCCTCACCCTCACCCTAACCCTAACCCTAAGCTACCCTTGACTGCTTCTGCCTTCAATAGATTTCCTAAGCAATAGTGTTTTAAGGAACAGGTTAAAAAGAGAATCCTAATGTGATTTCTTCAGAATGGGTGTGTTCCTTATTTTCTCCTAGTGTCTAAATTCTTCTCCATGGCTGGACCCCCAAATAATATTCCTTTACGTGCTAAGGGTTATCTAGAGAGTGGGATAGGTTTAATAAGTAACCTCACCCTATCGCATATCCTAACCCTAACCCCTACCCTAACCCTAATGCGTACCCTAATCCTAACCCGTACCCTAAACCGAGCCCTAACCCTGACACTAACCCTAACAATAACCCTAACCCATACCCTACGCCCTACCCGAACCCCTCCCCGAATCCGTACCCTAAGCCGTACCCTAACCCTAACCCTAACCCTAAGCTACCCTTGACTGCTTCTGCCTCCAATAGATTTCCTAAGCACTAGTTTTTTAAGGAACAGGTTAAAAAGAGAATCCTAATGTGATTTCTTGATAATGGGTGTGTTCCTTATCTTCTCCTCGTGTCTAAACTCTTCTCCATGGCTGGACCCCCAAATAATATTCCTTTACGTGCTAAGGGGTATCTAGAGCGTGGGATAGGTTTAATAACTAACCTCACCCTATTGCGTACCCTAACCCTAACCCCTACCCTAATACTAACGCGTACCCTAATCCTAATCCGTACCCTAAACCGAGCCCTAACCTTAACACTAACCCTAACCCTAACCCATACCCTACACCCTCCCCGAACCCCTCCCCGAACCCGTACCCTAAGCCGTACCCTAACCCTCACCCTAACCCTAACCCTAACCCTAAGCTACCCTTGACTGCTTCTGCCTCCAATAGATTTACTAAGCACTAGTGTTTTAAGGAACAGTTTAAAAAGAGAATCCTAATGTGATTGCATGATAATGGGTGTGTTCCTTATCTTCTCCTAGTGTCTAAACTCTTCTCCATGGCTGGACCCCCAAATAATATTCCTTTACGTGCTAAGGGGTATCTAGAGAGTGGGATAGGTTTAATAACTACCCTCACCCTAACGCGTACCCTAACCCTATCCCCTACCCTAACCCTAACGCGTACCCTAATCCTAACCCGTAACCTAAACCGAGCCCTAACCCTAACACTAACCCTAACCCTAACCCTAACCCATACCCTACGCGCTACCCGAACAACTCCCTGAACCCGTAACCTAAGCCGTACCCTAACCCTCACCATAACCCTAACCCTAACCCTAAGCTACCCTTGACTGCTTCTGCCTCCAATAGATTTCCTAAGCACTAGTGTTTTAAGGAACAGGTTAAAAAGAGAATCCTAATGTGATTTCTTGATAATGGGTGTGTTCCTTATCTTCTCCTAGTGTCTAAACTCTTCTCCATGGCTGGACCCCCAAATAATATTCCTTTACGTGCTAAGGGGTATCTAGAGAGAAGGAGAGGTTTAATAACTACCCTCACCCTAACGCGTACCCTAACCCTAACCCCTACCCTAACCCTAACGCATACCCTAATCTTAACCAGTACCCTAAACCGAGCCCTAACCCTAACACTAACCCTAACCCTAACCCTAACCCATACACTACGCCCTACCCGAACCCCTCCCCGAACCCGTACCCTAAGCCGTACCCTAACCCTCAATCTAACCCTCACCCTAACCCTAAGCTACCCTTGACTGCTTCTGCCTCCAATAGTTTTCCTAAGCACTAGTTTTTTAAGGAACAGGTTAAAAAGAGAATCCTAATGTGATTTCTTGATAATGGGTGTGTTCCTTATCTTCTCCTCGTGTCTAAACTCTTCTCCATGGCTGGACCCCCAAATAATATTCCTTTACGTGCTAAGGGGTATCTAGAGAGTGGGATAGGTTTAATAACTAACCTCACCCTATCGCATACCCTAACCCTAACCCCTACCCTAACCCTAACGCGTACCCTAATCCTAACCCATAACCTAAACCGAGCCCTAACCCTAACACTAGCCCTAACCCTAAACCTAACCCATACCCTACGCCCTACCCGAACCCCTCCCCGAACCCGTACCCTAAGCCGTACCCTAACCCTCACCCTAACCCTAACCCGAACCCTAAGCTACCCTTGACTGCTTCTGCCTCCAATAGATTTCCTAAGCACTAGTGTTTTAAGGAACAGGTTAAAAAGAGAATCCTAATGTGATTTCTTGATAATGGGTGTGTTCCTTATCTTCTCCTCGTGTCTAAACCCTTCTCCATGGCTGGACCCCCAAATAATATTCCTTTACGTGCTAAGGGGTATCTAGAGAGTGTGATAGGTTTAATAACTACCCTCACCCTAACGCGTACCCTAACCCTAACCCCTACCCTAACCCTAACGCGTACCCTAATCCTAACCCGTACCCTAAACCGAGCCCTAACCCTAACACTAACCCTAACCCTAACCCTAACCCATACCCAACGCCCTACCCGAACCCCTCCCCGAACCCGTACCCTAAGCCGTACCCTAACCCTCACCCTAACTCTAACCCTAACCCTAAGCTACCCTTGATTGCTTCTGCCTCCAATAGATTTCCTAAGCACTAGTGTTTTAAGGAACAGGTTAAAAAGAGAATCCTAATGTGATTTCTTGATAATGGGTGTGTTCCTTATCTTCTCCTAGTGTCTAAACTCTTCTCCATGGCTGGACCCCCAAATAATATTCCTTTACGTGCTCGGCGGTATCTAGAGAGCGGGATAGGTTTAATAACTACCCTCACCCTAGTGCGTACCATAACCCTAACCCCTACCCTAACACTAACGCGTACCCTAATCCTAACCCGTACCCTAAACCGAGCCCTAACCCTAACACTAGCCCTAACCCTAACCCTAACCCATACCCTACGCCCTACCCGAACCCCTCCCCAAACCCGTACCCTAAGCCGTACCCTAACCCTCACCCTCACACTAACACTAACCCTAAGCTACCCTTGACTGCTTCTGCCTCCAATAGATTTCCTAAGCACTAGTGTTTTAAGGAACAGGTTAAAAAGAGAATCCTAATGTGATTTCTTGATAATGGGTGTGTTCCTTATCTTCTCCTAGTGTCTAAACTCTTCTCCATGGCTGGACCCCCAAATAATATTCCTTTACGTGCTAAGGGTTATCTAGAGAGTGGGATAGGTTTAATAAGTAACCTCACCCTATCGCATACCCTAACCCTAACCCCTACCCTAACCCTAACGCGTACCCTAATCCTAACCCGTACCATAAACCGAGCCCTAACTCTAACACTAACCCTAACCCTAACCCTAACCCATACCCTACGCCCTACCCAACCGCTCCCCGAACCCGTACCCTAAGCCGTACCCTAATCCTCACCCTCACCCTAACCCTAACCCTAAGCTACCCTTGACTGCTTCTGCCTCCAATAGATTTCCTAAGTACTAGTTTTTTAAGGAACAGGTTAAAAAGAGAATCCTAATGTGATTTCTTGATAATGGGTGTGTTCCTTATCTTCTCCTCGTGTCTAAACTCTTCTCCATGGCTGGACCCCCAAATAATATTCCTTTACGTGCTAAGGGGTATCTAGAGAGTGGGATAGGTTTAATAACTAACCTCACCCTATCGCGTACCCTAACCCTAACCCCTACCCTAATACTAACGCGTACCCTAATCCTAATCCGTACCCTAAACCGAGCCCTAACCTTAACACTAACCCTAACCCTAACCCATACCCTACGCCCTCCCCGAACCCCTCCCCGTACCCGTACCCTAAGCCGTACCCTAACCCTCACCCTAACCCTAACCCTAACCCTAAGCTACCCTTGACTGCTTCTGCCTCCAAAAGATTTCCTAAGCACTAGTGTTTTAAGGAACAGCTTAAAAAGAGAATCCTAATGTGATTTCTTGATAATGGGTGTGTTCCTTATCTTCTCCTCGTGTCTAAACCCTTCTCCATGGCTGGACCCCCAAATAATATTCCTTTACGTGCTAAGGGGTATCTAGAGAGTGTGATAGGTTTAATAATTACCCTCACCCTAACGCGTACCCTAACCCTAACCCTTACCCTAACCCTAACGCGTACCCTAATCCTAACCCGTACCCTAAACCGAGCCCTAACCCTAACACTAAACCTAACCCTAAACCATACCCTACGCCCTACCCGAACGCCTCCCCGAACCCGTACCCTAAGCCGTACCCTAACCCTCAACCTCACCCTTACGCTAACCCTAAGCTACCCTTGACTGCTTCTGCCTCCAATAGATTTCCTAAGCACTAGTGTTTTAAGGAACAAGTTAAAAAGAGAATCCTAATGTGATTTCTTGATAATGGGTGTGTTCCTTATCTTCTCCTAGTGTCTAAGCTCTTCTCCATGGCTGGACCCCCAAATAATATTCCTTTACGTGCTAAGGGGTATCTAGAGAGTGGGATAGGTTTAATAACTACTCTCACCCTAAAGCGTACCCTAACCCTAACCCGTACCCTAACCCTAACGCGTACCCTAATCCTAACCTGTACCCTAAACCGAGCCCTAACCCTAACACTAACCCTAACCCTAACCCTAACCCATACCCTACGCCCAACCCAACCCCTCCCCGAACCCGTACCCTAAGCCGTACCCTAACCCTCACCCTAACTCTAACTCTAACCCTAAGCTACCCTTCATTGCTTCTGCCTCCAATAGATTTCCTAAGCACTAGTGTTTTAAGGAACAGTTTAAAAAGAGAATCCTAATGTGATTTCTTGATAATGGGTGTGTTCCTTATCTTCTCCTAGTGTCTAAACTCTTCTCCATGGTTGGACCCCCAAATAATATTCCTTTACGTGCTCAGGGGTATCTAGAGAGTGGGATAGGTTTAATAACTACACTCACCCTAGTGCGTACCATAACCCTAACCCCTACCCTAACACTAACGCGTACCCTAATCCTAACCCGTACCCTAAACCGAGCCCGAACCCTAACACTAACCCTAACCCTAACCCTAACCCATACCCTACGCCCTACCCGAACCCCTCCCCGAAACCCGTACCCTAAGCCATACCCTAACCCTCACCCTAACCCTAACCCTAACCCTAAGCTACCCTTGACTGCTTCTGCCTCCAATAGATTTCCTAAGCACTAGTGTTTTAAGGAACAGGTTAAAAAGAGAATCCTAATGTGATTTCGTGATAATGGGTTTGTTCCTTATCTTCTCCTAGTGTCTAATCACTTCTCCATAGCTGGACCCCCAAATAATATTCCTTTACGTGCTAGGGGGTATCTAGAGCGTGGGATAGGTTTAATAACTACCCTCACCCTAACGCGTACCCTAACCCTAACACCTACCCTAACCCTAACGCGTAACCTAATCCTAACCCGTACCCTAAACCGAGCCCTAACCCTAACACTAACCCTACCCCTAACCCTAACCCATACCCTACGCCCTACGCGAACCCCTCCCCGAACCCGTACCCTAAGCCGTACCCTAAATCTAACCCTAACCCTAAGCTACCCTTGACTGCTTCTGCCTCCAATAGATTTCCTAAGCACTAGTGTTTTAAGGAACAGGTTAAAAAGAGAATCCTAATGTGATTTCTTGATAATGGGTGTGTTCCTTATCTTCTCCTCGTGTCTAAACTCTTCTCCATGGCTGGACCCCCAAATAATATTCCTTTACGTGCTCAGGGGTATCTAGAGAGTGGGATAGGTTTAATAACAACCCTCACCCTAACGCGTACCCGAACCCTAAACCCTACCCTAACCCTAACGCGTACCCTAATCCTAACCCGTACCCTAAACCGAGCCCTAACCCAAACACTAACCCTAACCCTAACACTATCCCATACCCTACGCCCTACCCGAACCCCTCCCCGAACCCGTACCCTAAGCCGTACCCTAACCCTCACCCTAACCCTAACCCTAACCCTAAGCTACCCTTGACTGCTTCTGCCTCCAATAGATTTCCTAAGCAATAGTGTTTTAAGGAACAGGTTAAAAAGAGAATCCTAATGTGATTTCGTGATAATGGGTGTGTTCCTTATCTTCTCCTAGTGTCTAAACTCTTCTCCATGGCTGGACCCACAAATAATATTCCTTTACGTGATAAGGGGTATCTAAAGAGTGTGGTAGGTTTAATAACTAACCTTACCCTATCGCGTACCCTAACCCTAACCCCTACCCTAACACTAAGGCGTACCCTAATCCTAACCCGTACCCTAAACCGAGCCCTAACCCTAACACTAACCCTAACCCTAACCCTAAACCATACCCTACGCCCTACCCGAACCCCTCCCCGAACCCGTACCCTAAGCCGTACCCTAACCCTAACCCTAAACCTAAGCTACCCTTGACTGCTTCTGCCTCCAATAGATTTCCTAAGCACTAGTGTTTTAAGGAACAGGTTAAAAAGAGAATCCTAATGTGATTTCGTGATAATGGGTGTGTTCCTTATCTTCTCCTCGTGTCTAAACTCTTCTCCATGGCTGGACCCCCAAATAATATTCCTTTACGTGCTCAGGGATATCTAGAGAGTGGGATAGGTTTAATAACAACCCTCACCCTAACGCGTACCCTAACCCTAAACCCTACCCTAACCCTAACGCGTACCCTAATCCTAACCCGTACCCTAAACCGAACCCTAACCCTAACACTAACCCTAACCCTAACCCTAACCCATACCCTACGCCCTACCCGAACCCCTCCCCGAACCCGTACCCTAAGCCATACCCTAACCCTCACCCTAACCCTAAACCTAACCCTAAGCTACCCTTGACTGCTACTGCCTCCAATAGATTTCCTAAGCACTAGTGTTTTAAGGAACAGGTTAAAAAGAGAATCCTAATGTGATTTCTTGATAATGGGTGTGTTCCTTATTTTCTCCTAGTGTCTAAACTCTTCTCCATGGCTGGACCCCCAAATAATATTCCTTTACGTGCTAAGGGGTATCTAGAGAGTGGGATAGGTTTAATAAGTAACCTCACCCTATCGCATACCCTAACCCTAACCCCTACCCTAACCCTAACGCGTACCCTAATCCTAACCCGTACCCTAAACCGAGCCCTAACCCTAACACTAACCCTAACCCTAACCCTAAACCATACCCTACGCCCTACCCGAACCCCTCCCCGAACGCGTACCCTAAGCCGTACCCTAACCCTCACCCTCACCCTAACCCTAACCCTAAGCTACCCTTGACTGCTTCTGCCTCCAATAGAATTCCTAAGCACTAGTGTTTTAAGGAACAGGTTAAAAAGAGAATCCTAATGTGATTTCTTGATAATGGGAGTGTTCCTTATCTTCTCCTAGTGTCTAAACTCTTCTCCATGGCTGGACCCCCAAATAATATTCCTTTACGTGCTCAGGGGTATCTAGAGAGTGGGATAGGTTTAATAACTACCCTCACCCTAGTGCGTACCATAACCCTAACCCCTACCCTAACACTAACGCGTACCCTAATCCTAACCCGTACCCTCAACAGAGCCCGAACCCTAACACTAACCCTAACCCTAACCCTAACCCATACCCTACGCCCTACCCGAACCCCTCCCCGAACCCGTACCCTAAGCCGTACCCTAACCCTAACCCTATCCCTAAGCTACCCTTGACTGCTTCTGCCTCCAATAGATTTCCTAAGCACTAGTGTTTTAAGGAACAGGTTAAAAAGAGAATCCTAATGTGATTTCTTGATAATGGGTGTGTTCCTTATTTTCTCCTCGTGTCTAAACTCTTCTCCATGGCTGGACACCCAAATAATATTCCTTTACGTGCTAAGGGGTATCTAGAGAGTGGGATAGGTTTAATAAGTAACCTCACCCTATCGCATACCCTAACCCTAACCCCTACCCTAACCCTAACGCGTACCCTAATCCTAACCCTTACCCTAACCCTAACGCGTACCCTAATCCTAACCCGTACCCTAAACCGAGCCCTAACCCTAACACTAAACCTAACCCTAAACCATACCCTACGCCCTACCCGAACGCCTCCCCGAACCCGTACCCTAAGCCGTACCCTAACCCTCAACCTCACCCTTACGCTAACCCTAAGCTACCCTTGACTGCTTCTGCCTCCAATAGATTTCCTAAGCACTAGTGTTTTAAGGAACAAGTTAAAAAGAGAATCCTAATGTGATTTCTTGATAATGGGTGTGTTCCTTATCTTCTCCTAGTGTCTAAGCTCTTCTCCATGGCTGGACCCCCAAATAATATTCCTTTACGTGCTAAGGGGTATCTAGAGAGTGGGATAGGTTTAATAAATACTCTCACCCTAAAGCGTACCCTAACCCTAACCCGTACCCTAACCCTAACGCGTACCCTAATCCTAACCTGTACCCTAAACCGAGCCCTAACCCTAACACTAACCCTAACCCTAACCCTAACCCATACCCTACGCCCAACCCAACCCCTCCCCGAACCCGTACCCTAAGCCGTACCCTAACCCTCACCCTAACTCTAACTCTAACCCTAAGCTACCCTTCATTGCTTCTGCCTCCAATAGATTTCCTAAGCACTAGTGTTTTAAGGAACAGTTTAAAAAGAGAATCCTAATGTGATTTCTTGATAATGGGTGTGTTCCTTATCTTCTCCTAGTGTCTAAACTCTTCTCCATGGTTGGACCCCCAAATAATATTCCTTTACGTGCTCAGGGGTATCTAGAGAGTGGGATAGGTTTAATAACTACACTCACCCTAGTGCGTACCATAACCCTAACCCCTACCCTAACACTAACGCGTACCCTAAACCTAACCCGTACCCTAAACCGAGCCCGAACCCTAACACTAACCCTAACCCTAACCCTAACCCATACCCTACGCCCTACCCGAACCCCTCCCCGAAACCCGTACCCTAAGCCATACCCTAACCCTCACCCTAACCCTAACCCTAACCCTAAGCTACCCTTGACTGCTTCTGCCTCCAATAGATTTCCTAAGCACTAGTGTTTTAAGGAACAGGTTAAAAAGAGAATCCTAATGTGATTTCGTGATAATGGGTTTGTTCCTTATCTTCTCCTAGTGTCTAATCACTTCTCCATAGCTGGACCCCCAAATAATATTCCTTTACGTGCTAGGGGGTATCTAGAGCGTGGGATAGGTTTAATAACTACCCTCACCCTAACGCGTACCCTAACCCTAACACCTACCCTAACCCTAACGCGTAACCTAATCCTAACCCGTACCCTAAACCGAGCCCTAACCCTAACACTAACCCTACCCCTAACCCTAACCCATACCCTACGCCCTACGCGAACCCCTCCCCGAACCCGTACCCTAAGCCGTACCCTAAATCTAACCCTAACCCTAAGCTACCCTTGACTGCTTCTGCCTCCAATAGATTTCCTAAGCACTAGTGTTTTAAGGAACAGGTTAAAAAGAGAATCCTAATGTGATTTCTTGATAATGGGTGTGTTCCTTATCTTCTCCTCGTGTCTAAACTCTTCTCCATGGCTGGACCCCCAAATAATATTCCTTTACGTGCTCAGGGGTATCTAGAGAGTGGGATAGGTTTAATAACAACCCTCACCCTAACGCGTACCCGAACCCTAAACCCTACCCTAACCCTAACGCGTACCCTAATCCTAACCCGTACCCTAAACCGAGCCCTAACCCAAACACTAACCCTAACCCTAACACTATCCCATACCCTACGCCCTACCCGAACCCCTCCCCGAACCCGTACCCTAAGCCGTACCCTAACCCTCACCCTAACCCTAACCCTAACCCTAAGCTACCCTTGACTGCTTCTGCCTCCAATAGATTTCCTAAGCAATAGTGTTTTAAGGAACAGGTTAAAAAGAGAATCCTAATGTGATTTCGTGATAATGGGTGTGTTCCTTATCTTCTCCTAGTGTCTAAACTCTTCTCCATGGCTGGACCCACAAATAATATTCCTTTACGTGATAAGGGGTATCTAAAGAGTGTGGTAGGTTTAATAACTAACCTTACCCTATCGCGTACCCTAACCCTAACCCCTACCCTAACACTAAGGCGTACCCTAATCCTAACCCGTACCCTAAACCGAGCCCTAACCCTAACACTAACCCTAACCCTAACCCTAAACCATACCCTACGCCCTACCCGAACCCCTCCCCGAACCCGTACCCTAAGCCGTACCCTAACCCTAACCCTAAACCTAAGCTACCCTTGACTGCTTCTGCCTCCAATAGATTTCCTAAGCACTAGTGTTTTAAGGAACAGGTTAAAAAGAGAATCCTAATGTGATTTCTTGATAATGGGTGTGTTCCTTATCTTCTCCTCGTGTCTAAACTTTTCTCCATGGCTGGACCCCCAAATAATATTCCTTTACGTGCTCAGGGATATCTAGAGAGTGGGATAGGTTTAATAACAACCCTCACCCTAACGCGTACCCTAACCCTAAACCCTACCCTAACCCTAACGCGTACCCTAATCCTAACCCGTACCCTAAACCGAACCCTAACCCTAACACTAACCCTAACCCTAACCCTAAACCATACCCTACGCCCTACCCGAACCCCTCCCCGAACCCGTACCCTAAGCCGTACCCTAACCCTCACCCTAACCCTAACCCTAACCCTAAGCTACCCTTGACTGCTTCTGCCTCCAATAGAATTCCTAAGCACTAGTGTTTTAAGGAACAGGTTAAAAAGAGAATCCTAATGTGATTTCTTGATAATGGGAGTGTTCCTTATCTTCTCCTAGTGTCTAAACTCTTCTCCATGGCTGGACCCCCAAATAATATTCCTTTACGTGCTCAGGGGTATCTAGAGAGTGGGATAGGTTTAATAACTACCCTCACCCTAGTGCGTACCATAACCCTAACCCCTACCCTAACACTAACGCGTACCCTAATCCTAACCCGTACCCTCAACAGAGCCCGAACCCTAACACTAACCCTAACCCTAACCCATACCCTACGCCCTACCCGAACCCCTCCCCGAACCCGTACCCTAAGCCGTACCCTAACCCTAACCCTATCCCTAAGCTACCCTTGACTGCTTCTGCCTCCAATAGATTTCCTAAGCACTAGTGTTTTAAGGAACAGGTTAAAAAGAGAATCCTAATGTGATTTCTTGATAATGGGTGTGTTCCTTATTTTCTCCTAATGTCTAAACTCTTCTCCATGGCTGGACACCCAAATAATATTCCTTTACGTGCTAAGGGGTATCTAGAGAGTGGGATAGGTTTAATAAGTAACCTCACCCTATCGCATACCCTAACCCTAACCCCTACCCTAACCCTAACGCGTACCCTAATCCTAACCCGTACCCTAAACCGAGCCCTAACCCTAACACTAACCCTAACCCTAACCCTATCCCATAACCTACGCCCTACACGAACCCCTCCCCGAACCCGTACCCTAAGCCGTACCCTAACCCTAACCCTAACCCTAAGCTACCCTTGACTGCTTCTGCCTCCAATAGATTTCCTAAGCACTAGTGTTTTAAGGAACAGGTTAAAAAGAGAATCCTAATGTGATTTCTTGATAATGGGTGTGTTCCTTATTTTCTCCTAGTGTCTAAACTCTTCTCCATGGCTGGACCCCCAAATAATATTCCTTTACGTGCTAAGGGGTATCTAGAGAGTGGGATAGGTTTAATAACTAACCTCACCCTAACGCGTACCCTAACCCTAACCCCTACCCTAACCCTAACGCGTACCCTAATCCTAACCCGTACCCTAAACCGAGCCCTAACCCTAACACTAGCGCTAACCCTAACCCTAACCCATACCCTACGCCCTACCCGAACGCCTCCCCGAACCCGTACCCTAAGCCGTACCCTAACCCTCACCCTCACCCTTACCCTAACCCTAAGCTACCATTGACTGCTTCTGCCTCCAATAGATTTTCTAAGCACTAGTGTTTTAAGGAACAAGTTAAAAAGAGAATCCTGGGGCTTCCCTGGTGGCGCAGTGGTTGAGAGTCTGCCTGCCGGTGCAGGGGACGCGGGTTCGAGCCCTGGTCTGGGAGGATCCCACATGCCGCGGAGCAGCTGGGCCCGTGAGCCACAGTTGCTGGGCCTGCGGGTCTGGAACCTGTGCTCCGCGACGGGAGAGGCCGCGATGATGAGAGGCCTGCGCACCGCGATGAAGAGTGGTCCCCACTTGCCACAACTGGAGAAAGCCCTCGCACGGAAACGAAGACCCAACACAGCCATAAATAAATTAAATAAATAAATAATTAAAAAAAAAAAAAAAAAAAAAGAAAATCCTAATGTGATTTCTTGATAATGGGTGTGTTCCTTATCTTCTCCTAGTGTCTAAGCTCTTCTCCATGGCTGGACCCCCAAATAATATTCCTTTACGTGCTAAGGGGTATCTAGAGAGTGGGATAGGTTTAATAACTACTCTCACCCTAAAGCGTACCCTAACCCTAACCCCTACCCTAACCCTAACGCGTACCCTAATCCTAACCCGTACCCTAAACCGAGCCCTAACCCTAACACTAGCGCTAACCCTAACCCTAACCCATACCCTACGCCCTACCCGAACCCCTCCCCGAACCCGTACCCTAAGCCGTACCCTAACCCTAACCCTAACCCTAAGCTACCCTTGACTGCTTCTGCCTCCAATAGATTTCCTAAGCACTAGTGTTTTAAGGAACAGGTTAAAAAGAGAATCCTAATGTGATTTCTTGATAATGGGTGTGTTCCTTATTTTCTCCTAGTGTCTAAACTCTTCTCCATGGCTGGACCCCCAAATAATATTCCTTTACGTGCTAAGGGGTATCTAGAGAGTGGGATAGGTTTAATAACTAACCTCACCCTATCGCGTACCCTAACCCTAACCCCTATCCTAACACTAACGCGTACCCTAATCCTAACCCGTACCCTAAACCGAGCCCTAACCCTAACACTAACCCTAACACTAACCCTAACCCATACCCTACGCCCTACCCGAACCCCTCCCCGAACCCGTACCCTAAGCCGTACCCTAACCCTCACCCTAACCCTAACCCTAACCCTAAGCTACCCTTCACTGCTTCTGCCTCCAATAGATTTCCTAAGCAATAGTGTTTTAAGGAACAGGTTAAAAAGAGAATCCTAATGTGATTTCGTGATAATGGGTGTGTTCCTTATCTTCTCCTAGTGTCTAAACTCTTCTCCATGGCTGGACCCACAAATAATAATCCTTTACGTGCTGAGGGGTATCTAAAGAGTGTGATAGGTTTAATAACTACCCTCACCCTAAAGCGTATCCTAACCCTAACCCCTACCCTAACCCTAACGCATACCCTAATCCTAACCCGTACCCTAAACCGAGCCCTAACCCTAACACTAGCCCTAACCCTAACCCTAACTCATACCCTACGCCCTACCCGAACCCCTCCCCGAACCCGTATCGTAAGCCGTACCATAACCCTCACCCTAACCCTAACCCTAACCCTAAGCTACCCTTGACGGCTTCTGCCTCCAATAGATTTCCTAAGCACTAGTGTTTTAAGGAACAGGTTAAAAAGAGAATCCTAATGTGATTTCTTGATAATGGGTGTGTTCCTTATCTTCTCCTAGTGTCTAAACTCTTCTCCATGTCTGGACCCCCAAATAATATTCCTTTACGTGCTAAGGGGTATCTAGAGAGTGGGATAGGTTTAATAACTACCCTCACCCTAACGCGTACCCTAACCCTAACCCCTACCCTAACCCTAACGCGTACCCTAATCCTAACCCGTACCCTAAACCGAGCCCTAACCCTAACACTAGCGCTAACCCTAACCCTAACCCATACCCTACGCCCTACCCGAACGCCTCCCCGAACCCGTACCCTAAGCCGTACCCTAACCCTCACCCTCACCGTTACCCTAACCCTAAGCTACCATTGACTGCTTCTGCCTCCAATAGATTTCCTAAGCACTAGTGTTTTAAGGAACAAGTTAAAAAGAGAATCCTGGGGCTTCCCTGGTGGCGCAGTGGTGGAGAGTCTGCCTGCCGGTGCAGGGGACGCGGGTTCGAGCCCTGGTGTGGGAGGATCCCACATGCCGCGGAGCAGCTGGGCCCGTGAGCCACAGTTGCTGGGCCTGCGCGTCTGGAGCCTGTGCTCCGCGACGGGAGAGGCCGCGATGATGAGAGGCCTGCGCACCGCGATGAAGAGTGGTCCCCACTTGCCACAACTGGAGAAAGACCTCGCACGGAAACGAAGACCCAACACAGCCATAAATAAATTAAATAAATAAATAATTAAAAAAAAAAAAAAAAAAAAAGAGAATCCTAATGTGATTTCTTGATAATGGGTGTGTTCCTTATCTTCTCCTAGTGTCTAAGCTCTTCTCCATGGCTGGACCCCCAAATAATATTCCTTTACGTGCTAAGGGGTATCTAGAGAGTGGGATAGGTTTAATAACTACTCTCACCCTAAAGCGTACCCTAACCCTAACCCCTACCCTAACCCTAACGCGTACCCTAATCCTAACCCGTACCCTAAACCGAGCCCTAACCCTAACACTAGCGCTAACCCTAACCCTAACCCATACCCTACGCCCTACCCGAAACCCTCCCCGAACCCGTACCCTAAGCCGTACCCTAACCCTAACCCTAACCCTAAGCTACCCTTGACTGCTTCTGCCTCCAATAGATTTCCTAAGCACTAGTGTTTTAAGGAACAGGTTAAAAAGTGAATCCTAATGTGATTTCTTGATAATGGGTGTGTTCCTTATCTTCTCCTAGTGTCTAAACTCTTCTCCATGGCTGGACCCCCAAATAATATTCCTTTACGTGCTAAGGGGTATATAGAGAGTGGGATAGGTTTAATAACTACCCTCACACTAACGCGTACCCTAACCCTAACCCCTACCCTAACCCTATCGCGTACCCTAATCCTAACCCGTACCCTAAACCGAGCCCTAACCCTAACACTAGCGCTAACTCTAACCCTAACCCATACCCTACGCCCTACCCGAACCCCTCCCCGAACCCGTACCCTAAGCCGTACCCTAACCCTCACCCTCACCCTAACCCTAACCCTAAGCTACCCTTGACTGCTTCTGCCTCCAATAGATTTCCTAAGCACTAGTGTTTTAAGGAACAGGTTAAAAAGAGAATCCTAATGTCATTTCTTGATAATGGGTGTGTTCCTTATCTTCTCCTAGTGTCTAAACTCTTCTCCATGGCTGGACCCCCAAATAATATTCCTTTATGTGCTAAGGGGTATCTAGAGAGTGGGATAGGTTTAATAACTACCCTCACCCTAACGCGTACCCTAACCCTAACCCCTACCCTAACCCTAATGCGTACCCTAATCCTAACCCGTACCCTAAACCGAGCCCTAACCCTAACACTAGCGCTAACCCTAACCCTAACCCATACCCTACGCCCTACCCGAACGCCTCCCCGAACCCGTACCCTAAGCCGTACCCTAACCCTCACCCTCATCCTTACCCTAACCCTAAGCTACCATTGACTGCTTCTGCCTCCAATAGATTTCCTAAGCACTACTGTTTTAAGGAACAAGTTAAAAAGAGAATCCTGGGGCTTCCCTGGTGGCGCAGTGGTTGAGAGTCTGCCTGCCGGTGCAGGGGACGCGGGTTCGAGCCCTGGTCTGGGAGGATCCCACATGCCACGGAGCAGCTGGGCCCGTGAGCCACAGTTGCTGGGCCTGCGCGTCTGGAGCCTGTGCTCCGCGACGGGAGAGGCCGCGATGATGAGAGGCCTGCGCACCGCGATGAAGAGTGGTCCCCACTTGCCACAACTGGAGAAAGCCCTCGCACGGAAACGAAGACCCAACACAGCCATAAATAAATTAAATAAATAAATAATTAAAAAAAAAAAAAAAAAAAAAAAAGAGAATCCTAATGTGATTTCTTGATAATGGGTGTGTTCCTTATCTTCTCCTAGTGTCTAAGCTCTTCTCCATGGCTGGACCCCCAAATAATATTCCTTTACGTGCTAAGGGATATCTAAGGAGTGTGATAGGTTTAATAACTAACCTCACCCTATCACGTACCCTAACCCTAACCCCTACCCTAACACTAACGCGTACCCTAATCCTAACCCATACCCTAAACAGAGCCCGAACCCTAACACTAACCCTAACCCTAACCCTAACCCATACCCTACGCCCTACCCGAACCCCTCCCCGAACCCGTACCCCAAGCCGTACCCTAACCCTAACCCTAACCCTAAGCTACCCTTGACTGCTTCTGCCTCCAATAGATTTCCTAAGCACTAGTGTTTTAAGGAACAGGTTAAAAAGAGAATCCTAATGTGATTTCTTGATAATGGGTGTGTTCCTTATTTTCTCCTAGTGTCTAAACTCTTCTCCATGGCTGGACCCCCAAATAATATTACTTTACGTGCTAAGGGGTATCTAGAGAGTGGGATAGGTTTAATAAGTAACCTCACCCTATCGCATACCCTAACCCTAACCCCTACCCTAACCCTAACGCGTACCCTAATCCTAACCGGTACCCTAAACCGAGCCCTAACCCTAACACTAACCCTAACCCTAACCCTATCCCATACCCTACGCCCTACCCGAACCCCTCCCCGAACCCGTACCCTAAGCCGTACCCTAACCCTAACCCTAACCCTAAGCTACCCTTGACTGCTTCTGCCTCCAATAGATTTCCTAAGCACTAGTGTTTTAAGGAACAGGTTAAAAAGAGAATCCTAATGTGATTTCTTGATAATGGGTGTGTTCCTTATTTTCTCCTAGTGTCTAAACTCTTCTCCATGGCTGGACCCCCAAATAATATTCCTTTACGTGCTAAGGCGTATCTAGAGAGTGGGATAGGTTTAATAACTAATCTCACCCTATCGCGTACCCTAACCCTAACCCCTACCCTAACACTAACGCGTACCCTAATCCTAACCCGTACCCTAAACCGAGCCCTAACCCTAACACTAACCCTAACCCTAACCCTAACCCATACCCTACGCCCTACCCGAACGCCTCTCCGAACCCGTACCCTAAGCCGTACCCTAACCCTCACCCTCACCCTAACCCTAACCCTAAGCTACCCATGACTGCTTCTGCCTCCAATAGATTTCCTAAGCACTAGTGTTTTAAGGAACAGGTTAAAAAGAGAATCCTAATGTGATTTCTTGATAATGGGTGTGTTCCTTATCTTCTCCTAGTGTCTAAACTCTTCTCCATGGCTGGACCCCCAAATAATATTCCTTTATGTGCTAAGGGGTATCTAGAGAGTGGGATAGGTTTAATAACTACCCTCACCCTAACGCGTACCATAACCCTAACCCCTACCCTAACCCTAACGCGTACCCTATTCCTAACCCGTACCCTAAACCGAGCCCTAACCCTAACACTAGCGCTAACCCTAACCCTAACCCATACCCTACGCCCTACCCGAACGCCTCCCCGAACCCGTACCCTAAGCCGTACCCTAACCCTCACCCTCACCGTTACCCTAACCCTAAGCTACCATTGACTGCTTCTGCCTCCAATAGATTTCCTAAGCACTAGTGTTTTAAGGAACAAGTTAAAAAGAGAATCCTGGGGCTTCCCTGGTGGCGCAGTGGTTGAGAGTCTGCCTGCCGGTGCAGGGGACGCGGGTTCGAGCCCTGGTCTGGGAGGATCCCACATGCCGCGGAGCAGCTGGGCCCGTGAGCCACAGTTGCTGGGCCTGCGCGTCTGGAGCCTGTGCTCCGCGACGGGAGAGGCCGCGATGATGAGAGGCCTGTGCACCGCGATGAAGAGTGGTCCCCACTTGCCACAACTGGAGAAAGCCCTCGCACGGAAACGAAGACCCAACACAGCCATAAATAAATTAAATAAATAAATAATTAAAAAAAAAAAAAAAGAGAATCCTAATGTGATTTCTTGATAATGGGTGTGTTCCTTATCTTCTCCTAGTGTCTAAGCTCTTCTCCATGGCTGGACCCCCAAATAATATTCCTTTACGTGCTAAGGGGTATCTAGAGAGTGGGATAGGTTTAATAACTACTCTCACCCTAAAGCGTACCCTAACCCTAACCCCTACCCTAACCCTAACGCTTACCCTAATCCTAACCCGTACCCTAAACCGAGCCCTAACCCTAACACTAAACCTAACCCTAAACCATACCCTACGCCCTACCCGAACGCCTCCCCGAACCCGTACCCTAAGCCGTACCCTAACCCTCAACCTCACCCTTACCCTAACCCTAAGCTACCCTTGACTGCTTCTGCCTCCAATAGATTTCCTAAGCACTAGTGTTTTAAGGAACAAGTTAAAAAGAGAATCCTAATGTGATTTCTTGATAATGGGTGTGTTCCTTATCTTCTCCTAGTGTCTAAGCTCTTCTCCATGGCTGGACCCCCAAATAATATTCCTTTACGTGCTAAGGGGTATCTAGAGAGTGGGATAGGTTTAATAACTACTCTCACCCTAAAGCGTACCCTAACCCTAACCCGTACCCTAACCCTAACGCGTACCCTAATCCTAACCTGTACCCTAAACCGAGCCCTAACCCTAACACTAACCCTAACCCTAACCCTAACCCATACCCTACGCCCAACCCAACCCCTCCCCGAACCCGTACCCTAAGCCGTACCCTAACCCTCACCCTAACTCTAACTCTAACCCTAAGCTACCCTTCATTGCTTCTGCCTCCAATAGATTTCCTAAGCACTAGTGTTTTAAGGAACAGTTTAAAAAGAGAATCCTAATGTGATTTCTTGATAATGGGTGTGTTCCTTATCTTCTCCTAGTGTCTAAACTCTTCTCCATGGTTGGACCCCCAAATAATATTCCTTTACGTGCTCAGGGGTATCTAGAGAGTGGGATAGGTTTAATAACTACACTCACCCTAGTGCGTACCATAACCCTAACCCCTACCCTAACACTAACGCGTACCCTAATCCTAACCCGTACCCTAAACCGAGCCCGAACCCTAACACTAACCCTAACCCTAACCCTAACCCATACCCTACGCCCTACCCGAACCCCTCCCCGAAACCCGTACCCTAAGCCATACCCTAACCCTCACCCTAACCCTAACCCTAACCCTAAGCTACCCTTGACTGCTTCTGCCTCCAATAGATTTCCTAAGCACTAGTGTTTTAAGGAACAGGTTAAAAAGAGAATCCTAATGTGATTTCGTGATAATGGGTTTGTTCCTTATCTTCTCCTAGTGTCTAAACACTTCTCCATAGCTGGACCCCCAAATAATATTCCTTTACGTGCTAGGGGGTATCTAGAGCGTGGGATAGGTTTAATAACTACCCTCACCCTAACGCGTACCCTAACCCTAACACCTACCCTAACCCTAACGCGTAACCTAATCCTAACCCGTACCCTAAACCGAGCCCTAACCCTAACACTAACCCTACCCCTAACCCTAACCCATACCCTACGCCCTACCCGAACCCCTCCCCGAACCCGTACCCTAAGCCGTTCCCTAAATCTAACCCTAACCCTAAGCTACCCTTGACTGCTTCTGCCTCCAATAGATTTCCTAAGCACTAGTGTTTTAAGGAACAGGTTAAAAAGAGAATCCTAATGTGATTTCTTGATAATGGGTGTGTTCCTTATCTTCTCCTCGTGTCTAAACTCTTCTCCATGGCTGGACCCCCAAATAATATTCCTTTACGTGCTCAGGGGTATCTAGAGAGTGGGATAGGTTTAATAACAACCCTCACCCTAACGCGTACCCGAACCCTAAACCCTACCCTAACCCTAACGCGTACCCTAATCCTAACCCGTACCCTAAACCGAGCCCTAACCCAAACACTAACCCTAACCCTAACACTATCCCATACCCTACGCCCTACCCGAACCCCTCCCCGAACCCGTACCCTAAGCCGTACCCTAACCCTCACCCTAACCCTAACCCTAACCCTAAGCTACCCTTGACTGCTTCTGCCTCCAATAGATTTCCTAAGCAATAGTGTTTTAAGGAACAGGTTAAAAAGAGAATCCTAATGTGATTTCGTGATAATGGGTGTGTTCCTTATCTTCTCCTAGTGTCTAAACTCTTCTCCATGGCTGGACCCACAAATAATATTCCTTTACGTGATAAGGGGTATCTAAAGAATGTGGTAGGTTTAATAACTAACCTTACCCTATCGCGTACCCTAACCCTAACCCCTACCCTAACACTAAGGCGTACCCTAATCCTAACCCGTACCCTAAACCGAGCCCTAACCCTAACACTAACCCTAACCCTAACCCTAAACCATACCCTACGCCCTACCCGAACCCCTCCCCGAACCCGTACCCTAAGCCGTACCCTAACCCTAACCCTAAACCTAAGCTACCCTTGACTGCTTCTGCCTCCAATAGATTTCCTAAGCACTAGTGTTTTAAGGAACAGGTTAAAAAGAGAATCCTAATGTGATTTCTTGATAATGGGTGTGTTCCTTATCTTCTCCTCGTGTCTAAACTCTTCTCCATGGCTGGACCCCCAAATAATATTCCTTTACGTGCTCAGGGATATCTAGAGAGTGGGATAGGTTTAATAACAACCCTCACCCTAACGCGTACCCTAACCCTAAACCCTACCCTAACCCTAACGCGTACCCTAATCCTAACCCGTACCCTAAACCGAACCCTAACCCTAACACTAACCCTAACCCTAACCCTAACCCATACCCTACGCCCTACCCGAACCCCTCCCCGAACCCGTACCCTAAGCCATACCCTAACCCTCACCCTAACCCTAAACCTAACCCTAAGCTACCCTTGACTGCTACTGCCTCCAATAGATTTCCTAAGCACTAGTGTTTTAAGGAACAGGTTAAAAAGAGAATCCTAATGTGATTTCTTGATAATGGGTGTGTTCCTTATTTTCTCCTAGTGTCTAAACTCTTCTCCATGGCTGGACCCCCAAATAATATTCCTTTACGTGCTAAGGGGTATCTAGAGAGTGGGATAGGTTTAATAAGTAACCTCACCCTATCGCACACCCTAACCCTAACCCCTACCCTAACCCTAACGCGTACCCTAATCCTAACCCGTACCGTAAACCTAGCCCTAACCCTAACACTAACCCTAACCCTAACCCTAACCCATACCCTACGCCCTACCCGAACCCCTCCCCGAACCCATACCCTAAGCCGTACCCTAACCCTAACCCTATCCCTAAGCTACCCTTGACTGCTTCTGCCTCCAATAGATTTCCTAAGCACTAGTGTTTTAAGGAACACGTTAAAAAGAGAATCCTAATGTGATTTCTTGATAATGGGTGTGTTCCTTATCTTCTCCTAGTGTCTAAACTCTTCTCCATGGCTGGACCCCCAAATAATATTCCTTTACGTGCTAAGGGGTATCTAGAGAGTGGGATAGGTTTAATAAGTAACCTCACCCTATCGCATACCCTAACCCTAACCCCTACCCTAACCCTAACGCGTACCCTAATCCTAACCCGTACCCTAAACCGAGCCCTAACCCTAACACTAACCCTAACCCTAACCCTAAACCATACCCTACGCCCTACCCGAACCCCTCCCCGAACCCGTACCCTAAGCCGTACCCTAACCCTCACCCTCACCCTAACCCTAACCCTAAGCTACCCTTGACTGCTTCTGCCTCCAATAGAATTCCTAAGCACTAGTGTTTTAAGGAACAGGTTAAAAAGAGAATCCTAATGTGATTTCTTGATAATGGGAGTGTTCCTTATCTTCTCCTAGTGTCTAAACTCTTCTCCATGGCTGGACCCCCAAATAATATTCCTTTACGTGCTCAGGGGTATCTAGAGAGTGGGATAGGTTTAATAACTACCCTCACCCTAGTGCGTACCATAACCCTAACCCCTACCCTAACACTAACGCGTACCCTAATCCTAACCCGTACCTTCAACAGAGCCCGAACCCTAACACTAACCCTAACCCTAACCCTAACCCATACCCTACGCCCTACCCGAACCCCTCCCCGAACCCGTACCCTAAGCCGTACCCTAACCCTAACCCTATCCCTAAGCTACCCTTGACTGCTTCTGCCTCCAATAGATTTCCTAAGCACTAGTGTTTTAAGGAACAGGTTAAAAAGAGAATCCTAATGTGATTTCTTGATAATGGGTGTGTTCCTTATTTTCTCCTAATGTCTAAACTCTTCTCCATGGCTGGACACCCAAATAATATTCCTTTACGTGCTAAGGGGTATCTAGAAAGTGGGATAGGTTTAATAAGTAACCTCACCCTATCGCATACCCTAACCCTAACCCCTACCCTAACCCTAACGCGTACCCTAATCCTAACCCGTACCCTAAACCGAGCCCTAACCCTAACACTAACCCTAACCCTAACCCTATCCCATAACCTACGCCCTACACGAACCCCTCCCCGAACCCGTACCCTAAGCCGTACCCTAACCCTAACCCTAACCCTAAGCTACCCTTGACTGCTTCTGCCTCCAATAGATTTCCTAAGCACTAGTGTTTTAAGGAACAGGTTAAAAAGAGAATCCTAATGTGATTTCTTGATAATGGGTGTGTTCCTTATTTTCTCCTAGTGTCTAAACTCTTCTCCATGGCTGGACCCCCAAATAATATTCCTTTACGTGCTAAGGGGTATCTAGAGAGTGGGATAGGTTTAATAACTAACCTCACCCTAACGCGTACCCTAACCCTAACCCCTACCCTAACCCTAACGCGTACCCTAATCCTAACCCGTACCCTAAACCGAGCCCTAACCCTAACACTAGCGCTAACCCTAACCCTAACCCATACCCTACGCCCTACCCGAACGCCTCCCCGAACCCGTACCCTAAGCCGTACCCTAACCCTCACCCTCACCCTTACCCTAACCCTAAGCTACCATTGACTGCTTCTGCCTCCAATAGATTTTCTAAGCACTAGTGTTTTAAGGAACAAGTTAAAAAGAGAATCCTGGGGCTTCCCTGGTGGCGCAGTGGTTGAGAGTCTGCCTGCCGGTGCAGGGGACGCGGGTTCGAGCCCTGGTCTGGGAGGATCCCACATGCCGCGGAGCAGCTGGGCCCGTGAGCCACAGTTGCTGGGCCTGCGGGTCTGGAACCTGTGCTCCGCGACGGGAGAGGCCGCGATGATGAGAGGCCTGCGCACCGCGATGAAGAGTGGTCCCCACTTGCCACAACTGGAGAAAGCCCTCGCACGGAAACGAAGACCCAACACAGCCATAAATAAATTAAATAAATAAATAATTAAAAAAAAAAAAAAAAAAAAAAGAAAATCCTAATGTGATTTCTTGATAATGGGTGTGTTCCTTATCTTCTCCTAGTGTCTAAGCTCTTCTCCATGGCTGGACCCCCAAATAATATTCCTTTACGTGCTAAGGGGTATCTAGAGAGTGGGATAGGTTTAATAACTACTCTCACCCTAAAGCGTACCCTAACCCTAACCCCTACCCTAACCCTAACGCGTACCCTAATCCTAACCCGTACCCTAAACCGAGCCCTAACCCTAACACTAGCGCTAACCCTAACCCTAACCCATACCCTACGCCCTACCCGAACCCCTCCCCGAACCCGTACCCTAAGCCGTACCCTAACCCTAACCCTAACCCTAAGCTACCCTTGACTGCTTCTGCCTCCAATAGATTTCCTAAGCACTAGTGTTTTAAGGAACAGGTTAAAAAGAGAATCCTAATGTGATTTCTTGATAATGGGTGTGTTCCTTATTTTCTCCTAGTGTCTAAACTCTTCTCCATGGCTGGACCCCCAAATAATATTCCTTTACGTGCTAAGGGGTATCTAGAGAGTGGGATAGGTTTAATAACTAACCTCACCCTATCGCGTACCCTAACCCTAACCCCTATCCTAACACTAACGCGTACCCTAATCCTAACCCGTACCCTAAACCGAGCCCTAACCCTAACACTAACCCTAACACTAACCCTAACCCATACCCTACGCCCTACCCGAACCCCTCCCCGAACCCGTACCCTAAGCCGTACCCTAACCCTCACCCTAACCCTAACCCTAACCCTAAGCTACCCTTCACTGCTTCTGCCTCCAATAGATTTCCTAAGCAATAGTGTTTTAAGGAACAGGTTAAAAAGAGAATCCTAATGTGATTTCGTGATAATGGGTGTGTTCCTTATCTTCTCCTAGTGTCTAAACTCTTCTCCATGGCTGGACCCACAAATAATAATCCTTTACGTGCTGAGGGGTATCTAAAGAGTGTGATAGGTTTAATAACTAACCTCACCCTATCGCGTACCCTAACCCTAACCCCTACCCTAACACTAACGAGTACCCTAATCCTAACCCGTACCCTAAACCGAGCCCTAACCCTAACACTAACCCTAACCCTAACACTAAACCATACCCTACGCCCTACCCGAACCCCTCCCCAAACCCGTACCCTAAGCCGTACCCTAACCCTCACCCTCACCCTAACCCTAACCCTAAGCTACGCTTGACTGCTTCTGCCTCCAATAGATTTCCTAAGCACTAGTGTTTTAAGGAGCAGGTTAAAAAGAGAATCCTAATGTGATTTCTTGATAATGGGTGTGTTCCTTATCTTCTCCTAGTGTCTAAACTCTTCTCCATGGCTGGACCCCCAAATAATATTCCTTTATGTGCTAAGGGGTATCTAGAGAGTGGGATAGGTTTAATAACTACCCTCACCCTAACGCGTACCCTAACCCTAACCCCTACCCTAACCCTAATGCGTACCCTAATCCTAACCCGTACCCTAAACCGAGCCCTAACCCTAACACTAGCGCTAACCCTAACCCTAACCCATACCCTACGCCCTACCCGAACGCCTCCCCGAACCCGTACCCTAAGCCGTACCCTAACCCTCACCCTCATCCTTACCCTAACCCTAAGCTACCATTGACTGCTTCTGCCTCCAATAGATTTCCTAAGCACTACTGTTTTAAGGAACAGGTTAAAAAGAGAATCCTGGGGCTTCCCTGGTGGCGCAGTGGTTGAGAGTCTGCCTGCCGGTGCAGGGGACGCGGGTTCGAGCCCTGGTCTGGGAGGATCCCACATGCCACGGAGCAGCTGGGCCCGTGAGCCACAGTTGCTGGGCCTGCGCGTCTGGAGCCTGTGCTCCGCGACGGGAGAGGCCGCGATGATGAGAGGCCTGCGCACCGCGATGAAGAGTGGTCCCCACTTGCCACAACTGGAGAAAGCCCTCGCACGGAAACGAAGACCCAACACAGCCATAAATAAATTAAATAAATAAATAATTTAAAAAAAAAAAAAAAAAAAAAAGAGAATCCTAATGTGATTTCTTGATAATGGGTGTGTTCCTTATCTTCTCCTAGTGTCTAAGCTCTTCTCCATGGCTGGACCCCCAAATAATATTCCTTTACGTGCTAAGGGATATCTAAAGAGTGTGATAGGTTTAATAACTAACCTCACCCTATCACGTACCCTAACCCTAACCCCTACCCTAACACTAACGCGTACCCTAATCCTAACCCATACCCTAAACAGAGCCCGAACCCTAACACTAACCCTAACCCTAACCCTAACCCATACCCTACGCCCTACCCGAACCCCTCCCCGAACCCGTACCCCAAGCCGTACCCTAACCCTAACCCTAACCCTAAGCTACCCTTGACTGCTTCTGCCTCCAATAGATTTCCTAAGCACTAGTGTTTTAAGGAACAGGTTAAAAAGAGAATCCTAATGTGATTTCTTGATAATGGGTGTGTTCCTTATTTTCTCCTAGTGTCTAAACTCTTCTCCATGGCTGGACCCCCAAATAATATTACTTTACGTGCTAAGGGGTATCTAGAGAGTGGGATAGGTTTAATAAGTAACCTCACCCTATCGCATACCCTAACCCTAACCCCTACCCTAACCCTAACGCGTACCCTAATCCTAACCGGTACCCTAAACCGAGCCCTAACCCTAACACTAACCCTAACCCTAACCCTATCCCATACCCTACGCCCTACCCGAACCCCTCCCCGAACCCGTACCCTAAGCCGTACCCTAACCCTAACCCTAACCCTAAGCTACCCTTGACTGCTTCTGCCTCCAATAGATTTCCTAAGCACTAGTGTTTTAAGGAACAGGTTAAAAAGAGAATCCTAATGTGATTTCTTGATAATGGGTGTGTTCCTTATTTTCTCCTAGTGTCTAAACTCTTCTCCATGGCTGGACCCCCAAATAATATTCCTTTACGTGCTAAGGGGTATCTAGAGAGTGGGATAGGTTTAATAACTACTCTCACCCTAAAGCGTACCCTAACCCTAACCCGTACCCTAACCCTAACGCGTACCCTAATCCTAACCTGTACCCTAAACCGAGCCCTAACCCTAACACTAACCCTAACCCTAACCCTAACCCATACCCTACGCCCAACCCAACCCCTCCCCGAACCCGTACCCTAAGCCGTACCCTAACCCTCACCCTAACTCTAACTCTAACCCTAAGCTACCCTTCATTGCTTCTGCCTCCAATAGATTTCCTAAGCACTAGTGTTTTAAGGAACAGTTTAAAAAGAGAATCCTAATGTGATTTCTTGATAATGGGTGTGTTCCTTATCTTCTCCTAGTGTCTAAACTCTTCTCCATGGTTGGACCCCCAAATAATATTCCTTTACGTGCTCAGGGGTATCTAGAGAGTGGGATAGGTTTAATAACTACACTCACCCTAGTGCGTACCATAACCCTAACCCCTACCCTAACACTAACGCGTACCCTAATCCTAACCCGTACCCTAAACCGAGCCCGAACCCTAACACTAACCCTAACCCTAACCCTAACCCATACCCTACGCCCTACCCGAACCCCTCCCCGAAACCCGTACCCTAAGCCATACCCTAACCCTCACCCTAACCCTAACCCTAACCCTAAGCTACCCTTGACTGCTTCTGCCTCCAATAGATTTCCTAAGCACTAGTGTTTTAAGGAACAGGTTAAAAAGAGAATCCTAATGTGATTTCGTGATAATGGGTTTGTTCCTTATCTTCTCCTAGTGTCTAAACACTTCTCCATAGCTGGACCCCCAAATAATATTCCTTTACGTGCTAGGGGGTATCTAGAGCGTGGGATAGGTTTAATAACTACCCTCACCCTAACGCGTACCCTAACCCTAACACCTACCCTAACCCTAACGCGTAACCTAATCCTAACCCGTACCCTAAACCGAGCCCTAACCCTAACACTAACCCTACCCCTAACCCTAACCCATACCCTACGCCCTACCCGAACCCCTCCCCGAACCCGTACCCTAAGCCGTACCCTAAATCTAACCCTAACCCTAAGCTACCCTTGACTGCTTCTGCCTCCAATAGATTTCCTAAGCACTAGTGTTTTAAGGAACAGGTTAAAAAGAGAATCCTAATGTGATTTCTTGATAATGGGTGTGTTCCTTATCTTCTCCTCGTGTCTAAACTCTTCTCCATGGCTGGACCCCCAAATAATATTCCTTTACGTGCTCAGGGGTATCTAGAGAGTGGGATAGGTTTAATAACAACCCTCACCCTAACGCGTACCCGAACCCTAAACCCTACCCTAACCCTAACGCGTACCCTAATCCTAACCCGTACCCTAAACCGAGCCCTAACCCAAACACTAACCCTAACCCTAACACTATCCCATACCCTACGCCCTACCCGAACCCCTCCCCGAACCCGTACCCTAAGCCGTACCCTAACACTCACCCTAACCCTAACCCTAACCCTAAGCTACCCTTGACTGCTTCTGCCTCCAATAGATTTCCTAAGCAATAGTGTTTTAAGGAACAGGTTAAAAAGAGAATCCTAATGTGATTTCGTGATAATGGGTGTGTTCCTTATCTTCTCCTAGTGTCTAAACTCTTCTCCATGGCTGGACCCACAAATAATATTCCTTTACGTGATAAGGGGTATCTAAAGAGTGTGGTAGGTTTAATAACTAACCTTACCCTATCGCGTACCCTAACCCTAACCCCTACCCTAACACTAAGGCGTACCCTAATCCTAACCCGTACCCTAAACCGAGCCCTAACCCTAACACTAACCCTAACCCTAACCCTAAACCATACCCTACGCCCTACCCGAACCCCTCCCCGAACCCGTACCCTAAGCCGTACCCTAACCCTAACCCTAAACCTAAGCTACCCTTGACTGCTTCTGCCTCCAATAGATTTCCTAAGCACTAGTGTTTTAAGGAACAGGTTAAAAAGAGAATCCTAATGTGATTTCTTGATAATGGGTGTGTTCCTTATCTTCTCCTCGTGTCTAAACTCTTCTCCATGGCTGGACCCCCAAATAATATTCCTTTACGTGCTCAGGGATATCTAGAGAGTGGGATAGGTTTAATAACAACCCTCACCCTAACGCGTACCCTAACCCTAAACCCTACCCTAACCCTAACGCGTACCCTAATCCTAACCCGTACCCTAAACCGAACCCTAACCCTAACACTAACCCTAACCCTAACCCTAACCCATACCCTACGCCCTACCCGAACCCCTCCCCGAACCCGTACCCTAAGCCATACCCTAACCCTCACCCTAACCCTAAACCTAACCCTAAGCTACCCTTGACTGCTACTGCCTCCAATAGATTTCCTAAGCACTAGTGTTTTAAGGAACAGGTTAAAAAGAGAATCCTAATGTGATTTCTTGATAATGGGTGTGTTCCTTATCTTCTCCTAGTGTCTAAACTCTTCTCCATGGCTGGACCCCCAAATAATATTCCTTTACGTGCTAAGGGGTATCTAGAGAGTGGGATAGGTTTAATAAGTAACCTCACCCTATCGCACACCCTAACCCTAACCCCTACCCTAACCCTAACGCGTACCCTAATCCTAACCCGTACCGTAAACCTAGCCCTAACCCTAACACTAACCCTAACCCTAACCCTAACCCATACCCTACGCCCTACCCGAACCCCTCCCCGAACCCATACCCTAAGCCGTACCCTAACCCTAACCCTATCCCTAAGCTACCCTTGACTGCTTCTGCCTCCAATAGATTTCCTAAGCACTAGTGTTTTAAGGAACACGTTAAAAAGAGAATCCTAATGTGATTTCTTGATAATGGGTGTGTTCCTTATCTTCTCCTAGTGTCTAAACTCTTCTCCATGGCTGGACCCCCAAATAATATTCCTTTACGTGCTAAGGGGTATCTAGAGAGTGGGATAGGTTTAATAAGTAACCTCACCCTATCGCATACCCTAACCCTAACCCCTACCCTAACCCTAACGCGTACCCTAATCCTAACCCGTACCCTAAACCGAGCCCTAACCCTAACACTAACCCTAACCCTAACCCTAAACCATACACTACGCCCTACCCGAACCCCTCCCCGAACCCGTACCCTAAGCCGTACCCTAACCCTCACCCTCACCCTAACCCTAACCCTAAGCTACCCTTGACTGCTTCTGCCTCCAATAGAATTCCTAAGCACTAGTGTTTTAAGGAACAGGTTAAAAAGAGAATCCTAATGTGATTTCTTGATAATGGGAGTGTTCCTTATCTTCTCCTAGTGTCTAAACTCTTCTCCATGGCTGGACCCCCAAATAATATTCCTTTACGTGCTCAGGGGTATCTAGAGAGTGGGATAGGTTTAATAACTACCCTCACCCTAGTGCGTACCATAACCCTAACCCCTACCCTAACACTAACGCGTACCCTAATCCTAACCCGTACCCTCAACAGAGCCCGAACCCTAACACTAACCCTAACCCTAACCCTAACCCATACCCTACGCCCTACCCGAACCCCTCCCCGAACCCGTACCCTAAGCCGTACCCTAACCCTAACCCTATCCCTAAGCTACCCTTGACTGCTTCTGCCTCCAATAGATTTCCTAAGCACTAGTGTTTTAAGGAACAGGTTAAAAAGAGAATCCTAATGTGATTTCTTGATAATGGGTGTGTTCCTTATTTTCTCCTAATGTCTAAACTCTTCTCCATGGCTGGACACCCAAATAATATTCCTTTACGTGCTAAGGGGTATCTAGAGAGTGGGATAGGTTTAATAAGTAACCTCACCCTATCGCATACCCTAACCCTAACCCCTACCCTAACCCGAACGCGTACCCTAATCCTAACCCGTACCCTAAACCGAGCCCTAACCCTAACACTAACCCTAACCCTAACCCTATCCCATAACCTACGCCCTACACGAACCCCTCCCCGAACCCGTACCCTAAGCCGTACCCTAACCCTAACCCTAACCCTAAGCTACCCTTGACTGCTTCTGCCTCCAATAGATTTCCTAAGCACTAGTGTTTTAAGGAACAGGTTAAAAAGAGAATCCTAATGTGATTTCTTGATAATGGGTGTGTTCCTTATTTTCTCCTAGTGTCTAAACTCTTCTCCATGGCTGGACCCCCAAATAATATTCCTTTACGTGCTAAGGGGTATCTAGAGAGTGGGATAGGTTTAATAACTAACCTCACCCTAACGCGTACCCTAACCCTAACCCCTACCCTAACCCTAACGCGTACCCTAATCCTAACCCGTACCCTAAACCGAGCCCTAACCCTAACACTAGCGCTAACCCTAACCCTAACCCATACCCTACGCCCTACCCGAACGCCTCCCCGAACCCGTACCCTAAGCCGTACCCTAACCCTCACCCTCACCCTTACCCTAACCCTAAGCTACCATTGACTGCTTCTGCCTCCAATTGATTTCCTAAGCACTAGTGTTTTAAGGAACAAGTTAAAAAGAGAATCCTGGGGCTTCCCTGGTGGCGCAGTGGTGGAGAGTCTGCCTGCGGGTGCAGGGGACGCAGGTTCGAGCCCTGGTCTGGGAGGATCCCACATGCCGCGGAGCAGCTGGGCCCGTGAGCCACAGTTGCTGGGCCTGCGCGTCTGGAGCCTGTGCTCCGCGACGGGAGAGGCCGCGATGATGAGAGGCCTGCGCACCGCGATGAAGAGTGGTCCCCACTTGCCACAACTGGAGAAAGCCCTCGCACGGAAACGAAGACCCAACACAGCCATAAATAAATTAAATAAATAAATAATTTAAAAAAAAAAAAAAAAAAAGAGAATCCTAATGTGATTTCTTGATAATGGGTGTGTTCCTTATCTTCTCCTAGTGTCTAAGCTCTTCTCCATGGCTGGACCCCCAAACAATATTCCTTTACGTGCTAAGGGGTATCTAGAGAGTGGGATAGGTTTAATAACTACTCTCACCCTAAAGCGTACCCTAACCCTAACCCCTACCCTAACCCTAACGCGTACCCTAATCCTAACCCATACCCTAAACCGAGCCCTAACCCTAACACTAGCGCTAACCCTAACCCTAACCCATACCCTACGCCCTACCCGAACCCCTCCCCGAACCCGTACCCTAAGCCGTACCCTAACCCTAACCCTAACCCTAAGCTACCCTTGACTGCTTCTGCCTCCAATAGATTTCCTAAGCACTAGTGTTTTAAGGAACAGGTTAAAAAGTGAATCCTAATGTGATTTCTTGATAATGGGTGTGTTCCTTATCTTCTCCTAGTGTCTAAACTCTTCTCCATGGCTGGACCCCCAAATAATATTCCTTTACGTGCTAAGGGGTATATAGAGAGTGGGATAGGTTTAATAACTACCCTCACACTAACGCGTACCCTAACCCTAACCCCTACCCTAACCCTATCGCGTACCCTAATCCTAACCCGTACCCTAAACCGAGCCCTAACCCTAACACTAGCGCTAACTCTAACCCTAACCCATACCCTACGCCCTACCCGAACCCCTCCCCGAACCCGTACCCTAAGCCGTACCCTAACCCTCACCCTCACCCTAACCCTAACCCTAAGCTACCCTTGACTGCTTCTGCCTCCAATAGATTTCCTAAGCACTAGTGTTTTAAGGAACAGGTTAAAAAGAGAATCCTAATGTCATTTCTTGATAATGGGTGTGTTCCTTATCTTCTCCTAGTGTCTAAACTCTTCTCCATGGCTGGACCCCCAAATAATATTCCTTTATGTGCTAAGGGGTATCTAGAGAGTGGGATAGGTTTAATAACTACCCTCACCCTAACGCGTACCCTAACCCTAACCCCTACCCTAACCCTAATGCGTACCCTAATCCTAACCCGTACCCTAAACCGAGCCCTAACCCTAACACTACCGCTAACCCTAACCCTAACCCATACCCTACGCCCTACCCGAACGCCTCCCCGAACCCGTACCCTAAGCCGTACCCTAACCCTCACCCTCATCCTTACCCTAACCCTAAGCTACCATTGACTGCTTCTGCCTCCAATAGATTTCCTAAGCACTACTGTTTTAAGGAACAAGTTAAAAAGAGAATCCTGGGGCTTCCCTGGTGGCGCAGTGGTTGAGAGTCTGCCTGCCGGTGCAGGGGACGCGGGTTCGAGCCCTGGTCTGGGAGGATCCCACATGCCACGGAGCAGCTGGGCCCGTGAGCCACAGTTGCTGGGCCTGCGCGTCTGGAGCCTGTGCTCCGCGACGGGAGAGGCCGCGATGATGAGAGGCCTGCGCACCGCGATGAAGAGTGGTCCCCACTTGCCACAACTGGAGAAAGCCCTCGCACGGAAACGAAGACCCAACACAGCCATAAATAAATTAAATAAATAAATAATTAAAAAAAAAAAAAAAAAAAAAAAGAGAATCCTAATGTGATTTCTTGATAATGGGTGTGTTCCTTATCTTCTCCTAGTGTCTAAGCTCTTCTCCATGGCTGGACCCCCAAATAATATTCCTTTACGTGCTAAGGGATATCTAAAGAGTGTGATAGGTTTAATAACTAACCTCACCCTATCACGTACCCTAACCCTAACCCCTACCCTAACACTAACGCGTACCCTAATCCTAACCCATACTCTAAACAGAGCCCGAACCCTAACACTAACCCTAACCCTAACCCTAACCCATACCCTACGCCCTACCCGAACCCCTCCCCGAACCCGTACCCCAAGCCGTACCCTAACCCTAACCCTAACCCTAAGCTACCCTTGACTGCTTCTGCCTCCAATAGATTTCCTAAGCACTAGTGTTTTAAGGAACAGGTTAAAAAGAGAATCCTAATGTGATTTCTTGATAATGGGTGTGTTCCTAATTTTCTCCTAGTGTCTAAACTCTTCTCCATGGCTGGACCCCCAAATAATATTCCTTTACGTGCTAAGGGGTATCTAGAGAGTGGGATAGGTTTAATAAGTAACCTCACCCTATCGCATACCCTAACCCTAACCCCTACCCTAACCCTAACGCGTACCCTAATCCTAACCGGTACCCTAAACCGAGCCCTAACCCTAACACTAACCCTAACCCTAACCCTATCCCATACCCTACGCCCTACCCGAACCCCTCCCCGAACCCGTACCCTAAGCCGTACCCTAACCCTAACCCTAACCCTAAGCTACCCTTGACTGCTTCTGCCTCCAATAGATTTCCTAAGCACTAGTGTTTTAAGGAACAGGTTAAAAAGAGAATCCTAATGTGATTTCTTGATAATGGGTGTGTTCCTTATTTTCTCCTAGTGTCTAAACTCTTCTCCATGGCTGGACCCAGAATAATATTCCTTTACGTGCTAAGGCGTATCTAGAGAGTGGGATAGGTTTAATAACTAATCTCACCCTATCGCGTACCCTAACCCTAACCCCTAACCTAACACTAACGCGTACCCTAATCCTAACCCGTACCCTAAACCGAGCCCTAACCCTAACACTAACCCTAACCCTAACCCTAACCCATACCCTACGCCCTACCCGAACGCCTCTCCGAACCCGTACCCTAAGCCGTACCCTAACCCTCACCCTCACCCTAACCCTAACCCTAAGCTACCCTTGACTGCTTCTGCCTCCAATAGATTTCCTAAGCACTAGTGTTTTAAGGAACAGGTTAAAAAGAGAATCCTAATGTGATTTCTTGATAATGGGTGTGTTCCTTATCTTCTCCTAGTGTCTAAACTCTTCTCCATGGCTGGACCCCCAAATAATATTCCTTTATGTGCTAAGGGGTATCTAGAGAGTGGGATAGGTTTAATAACTACCCTCACCCTAACGCGTACCCTAACCCTAACCCCTACCCTAACCCTAACGCGTACCCTATTCCTAACCCGTACCCTAAACCGAGCCCTAACCCTAACACTAGCGCTAACCCTAACCCTAACCCATACCCTACGCCCTACCCGAACGCCTCCCCGAACCCGTACCCTAAGCCGTACCCTAACCCTCACCCTCACCGTTACCCTAACCCTAAGCTACCATTGACTGCTTCTGCCTCCAATAGATTTCCTAAGCACTAGTGTTTTAAGGAACAAGTTAAAAAGAGAATCCTGGGGCTTCCCTGGTGGCGCAGTGGTTGAGAGTCTGCCTGCCGGTGCAGGGGACGCGGGTTCGAGCCCTGGTCTGGGAGGATCCCACATGCCGCGGAGCAGCTGGGCCCGTGAGCCACAGTTGCTGGGCCTGCGCGTCTGGAGCCTGTGCTCCGCGACGGGAGAGGCCGCGATGATGAGAGGCCTGTGCACCGCGATGAAGAGTGGTCCCCACTTGCCACAACTGGAGAAAGCCCTCGCACGGAAACGAACACCCAACACAGCCATAAATAAATTAAATAAATAAATAATTTAAAAAAAAAAAAAAGAGAATCCTAATGTGATTTCTTGATAATGGGTGTGTTCCTTATCTTCTCCTAGTGTCTAAGCTCTTCTCCATGGCTGGACCCCCAAATAATATTCCTTTACGTGCTAAGGGGTATCTAGAGAGTGGGATAGGTTTAATAACTACTCTCACCCTAAAGCGTACCCTAACCCTAACCCCTACCCTAACCCTAACGCGTACCCTAATCCTAACCCGTACCCTAAACCGAGCCCTAACCCTAACGCTAACCCTAACCCTAACCCTAACCCATACCCTACGCCCTACCCTAACCCCTCCCCGAACCCGTACCCTAAGCCGTACCCTAACCCTCACCCTAACTCTAACTCTAACCCTAAGCTACCCTTGATTGCTTCTGCCTCCAATAGATTTCCTAAGCACTAGTGTTTTAAGGAACAGGTTAAAAAGAGAATCCTAATGTGATTTCTTGATAATGGGTGTGTTCCTTATCTTCTCCTAGTGTCTAAACTCTTCTCCATGGCTGGACCCCCAAATAATATTACTTTACGTGCTCAGGGGTATCTAGAGAGTGGGATAGGTTTAATAACTACCCTCACCCTAGTGCGTACCATAACCCTAACCCCTACCCTAACAGTAACGCGTACCCTAATCCTAACCCGTACCCTAAACCGAGCCCGAACCCTAACACTAACCCTAACCCTAACCCTAACCCATACCCTACGCCCTACTCGAACCCCTCCCCGAACCCGTACCCTAAGCCGTACCCTAACCCTAACCCTAACCCTAAGCTACCCTTGACTGCTTCTGCCTCCAATAGATTTCCTAAGCACTAGTGTTTTAAGGAACAGGTTAAAAAGAGAATCCTAATGTGATTTCTTGATAATGGGTGTGTTCCTTATTTTCTCCTAGTGTCTAAACTCTTCTCCATGGCTGGACCCCCAAATAATATTACTTTACGTGCTAAGGCGTATCTAGAGAGTGGGATAGGTTTAATAACTAACCTCACCCTATCGCGTACCCTAACCCTAACCCCTACCCTAACACTAACGCGTACCCTAATCCTAACCCGCACCCTAAACCGAGCCCTAACCCTAACACTAACCCTAACCCTCACCCTAAACCATACCCTACGCCCTACCCGAACCCCTCCCCGAACCCGTACCCTAAGCCGTACCCTAACCCTCACCCTCACCCTAACCCTAACCCTAAGCTACCCTTGACTGCTTCTGCCTCCAATAGATTTCCTAAGCACTAGTGTTTTAAGGAACAGGTTAAAAAGAGAATCCTAATGTGATTTCATGATAATGGGTGTGTTCCTTATCTTCTCCTAGTGTCTAAACTCTTCTCCATGTCTGGACCCCCAAATAATATTCCTTTACGTGCTAAGGGGTATCTAGAGAGTGGGATAGGTTTAATAACTACCCTCACCCTAACGCGTACCCTAACCCTAACCCCTACCCTAACCCTAACGCGTACCCTAATCCTAACCCGTACCCTAAACCGAGCCCTAACCCTAACACTAGCGCTAACCCTAACCCTAACCCATACCCTACGCCCTACCCGAACGCCTCCCCGAACCCGTACCCTAAGCCGTACCCTAACCCTCACCCTCACCCTTACCCTAACCCTAAGCTACCATTGACTGCTTCTGCCTCCAATAGATTTCCTAAGCACTAGTGTTTTAAGGAACAAGTTAAAAAGAGAATCCTGGGGCTTCCCTGGTGGCGCAGTGGTTGAGAGTCTGCCTGCCGGTGCAGGGGACGCGGGTTCGAGCCCTGGTCTGGGAGGATCCCACATGCCGCGGAGCAGCTAGGCCCGTGAGCCACAGTTGCTGGGCCTGCGCGTCTGGAGCCTGTGCTCCGCGACGGGAGAGGCCGCGATGATGAGAGGCCTGCGCACCGCGATGAAGAGTGGTCCCCACTTGCCACAACTGGAGAAAGCCCTCGCACGGAAACGAAGACCCAACACAGCCATAAATAAATTAAATAAATAAATAATATAAAAAAAAAAAAAAAAAAAAGAGAATCCTAATGTGATTTCTTGATAATGGGTGTGTTCCTTATCTTCTCCTAGTGTCTAAGCTCTTCTCCATGGCTGGACCCCCAAATAATATTCCTTTACGTGCTAAGGGGTATCTAGAGAGTGGGATAGGTTTAATAACTACTCTCACCCTAAAGCGTACCCTAACCCTAACCCCTACCCTAACCCTAACGCGTACCCTAATCCTAACCCGTACCCTAAACCGAGCCCTAACCCTAACACTAGCGCTAACCCTAACCCTAACCCATACCCTACGCCCTACCCGAACCCCTCCCCGAACCGTACCCTAAGCCGTACCCTAACCCTAACCCTAACCCTAAGCTACCCTTGACTGCTTCTGCCTCCAATAGATTTCCTAAGCACTAGTGTTTTAAGGAACAGGTTAAAAACAGAATCCTAATGTGATTTCTTGATAATGGGTGTGTTCCTTATTTTCTCCTAGTGTCTAAACTCTTCTCCATGGCTGGACCCCCAAATAATATTCCTTTACGTGCTAAGGGGTATCTAGAGAGTGGGATAGGTTTATTAACTAACCTCACCCTATCGCGTACCCTAACCCTAACCCCTACCCTAACACTAACGCGTACCCTAATCCTAACCCGTACCCTAAACCGAGCCCTAACCCTAACACTAACCCTAACCCTAACCCTAACCCATACCCTACGCCCTACCCGAACCCCTCCCCGAACCCGTACCCTAAGCCGTACCCTAACCCTCACCCTAACCCTAACCCTAACCCTAAGCTACCCTTCACTGCTTCTGCCTCCAATAGATTTCCTAAGCAATAGTGTTTTAAGGAACAGGTTAAAAAGAGAATCCTAATGTGATTTCGTGATAATGGGTGTGTTCCTTATCTTCTCCTAGTGTCTAAACTCTTCTCCATGGCTGGACCCACAAATAATAATCCTTTACGTGCTAAGGGGTATCTAAAGAGTGTGATAGGTTTAATAACTAACCTCACCCTATCGCGTACCCTAACCCTAACCCCTACCCTAACACTAACGCGTACACTAATCCTAACCCGTACCCTAAACCGAGCCCTAACCCTAACACTAGCGCTAACCCTAACCCTAACACATACCCTACGCCCTACCCGAACCCCTCCCCGAACCCGTACCCTAAGCCGTACCCTAACCTCACCCTAACCCTAACCCTAACCCTAAGCTACCCTTGACTGCTTCTGCCACCAATAGATTTCCTAAGCACTAGTGTTTTAAGGTACAGGTTAAAAAGAGAATCCTAATGTGATTTCTTGATAATGGGTGTGCTCCTTATCTTCTCCTAGTGTCTAAACTCTTCTCCATGGCTGGACCCCCAAATAATATTCCTTTACGTGCTAAGGGGTATCTAGAGAGTGTGATAGGTTTAATAACTACCCTCACCCTAGTGCGTACCATAACCCTAACCCCTACCCTAACACTAACGCGTACCCTAATCCTAACCCGTACCCTAAACCGAGCCCGAACCCTAACCCTAACCCTAACCCTAACCCTAACCCTAACCCTAACCCTAAGCTACCCTTGACTGCTTCTGCCTCCAATTGATTTCCTAAGCACTAGTGTTTTAAGGAACAGGTTAAAAAGAGAATCCTAATGTGATTTCTTGATAATGGGTGTTTTCCTTATCTTCTCCTAGTGTCTAAGCTATTCTCCATTGCAGGACCCCCAAATAATATTCCTTTACGTGCTAAGGGGTATCTAGAGAGTGGGATAGGTTTAATAACTAACCTCACCCTATCGCGTACCCTAACCCTAACCCCTACCCTAACACTCACGCGTAACCTAATCCTAACCCGTACCCTAAACCGAGCCCTAACCCTAACACTAGGGCTAACCCTAACCCTAACCCATACCCTACGCCCTACCCGAACCCCTCCCCGAAACCGTACCCTAAGCCGTAACCTAACCCTCACCCTAAACCTAACCCTAACCCTAAGCTACCCTTGACTGCTTCTGCCTCCAATAGGATTCCTAAGCACTAGTGTTTTCAGGAACAGGTTAAAAAGAGAATCCTAATGTCATTTCTTGATAATGGGTGTGTTCCTTATCTTCTCCTAGTGCCTAAGCTCTTCTCCATGGCTGGACCCCCAAATAATATTCCTTTACGTGCTAAGGGGTATCTAGAGAGTGGGATAGGTTTAATAACTACTCTCACCCTAAAGCGTACCCTAACCCTAACCGCTACCCTAACCCTAACGCGTACCCTAATCCTAACCCGTACCCTAAACCGAGCCCTAACACTAACACTAACCTTAACCCTAAACCTAACCAATACCCTACGCCCTACCCAAACCCCTCCCCGAACCCGTACCCTAAGCCGTACCCTAACCCTCACCCTAACTCTAACCCTAACCCTAAGCTACCCTTGATTGCTTCTGCCTCCAAAAGATTTCCTAAGCACTAGTGTTTTAAGGAACAGGTTAAAAAGAGAATCCTAATGTGATTTCTTGATAATGGGTGTGTTCCTTATCTTCTCCTAGTGTCTAAACTCTTCTCCATGGCTGGACCCCCAAATAATATTCCTTTACGTGCTAAGGGGTATCTAGAGAGTGGGATAGGTTTAATAACTACCCTCACCCTAGTGCGTACCATAACCCTAACCCCTACCCTAACACTAACGCGTACCCTAATCCTAACCCGTACCCTAAACCGAGCCCGAACCCTAACACTAACCCTAACCCTAACCCATACCCTACGCCCTACCCGAACCCCTCCCCGAAACCCGTACCGTAAGCCATACCCTAACCCTAACCCTAACCCTAACCCGAACCCGTACCCTAAGTGGTACCCTAACCCTCACCCTAACCCTAACCCTAACACTAAGCTACCCTTGACTGCTTCTGCCTCCAATAGATTTCCTAAGCAATAGTGTTTTAAGGAACAGGTTAAAAAGAGAATCCTAATGTGATTTCTTGATAATGGGTGTGTTCCTTATCTTCTCCTAGTGTCTAAACTCTTCTCCATGGCTGGACCCCCAAATAATATTCCTTTACGTGCTAAGGGGTATCTAGAGAGTGGGATAGGTTTAATAAGTAACCTCACCCTATCGCATACCCTAACCCTAACCCCTACCCTAACCCTAACGCGTACACTAATCCTAACCCGTACCCTAAACCGAGCCCTAACCCTAACACTAACCCTAACCCTAACCCTAACCCATACACTACGCCCTACCCGAACCCCTCCCCGAACCCGTACCCTAAGCCATACCCTAACCCTAACCCTAACCATAAGCTACCCTTGACTGCTTCTGCCTCCAATAGATTTCCTAAGCACTAGTGTTTTAAGGAACAGGTTCAAAAGAGAATCCTAATGTGATTTCTTGATAATGGGTGTGTTCCTTATCTTCTCCTCGTGTCTAAGCTCTTCTCCATGGCTGGACACCCAAATAATATTCCTTTACGTGCTAAGGGGTATCTAGAGAGTGGGATAGGTTTAATAACTAACCTCACACTATCGCGTACCCTAACCCTAACCCCTACCCTAACACTAACGCGTACCCTAATCCTAACCCTTACCCTAAACCGAGCCCTAACCCTAACCCTAACCCTAATGCGTACCCTAACCCTAACCCCTACCCTAACCCTAATGCGTACCCTAATCCTAAACCGTACCCTAAACCGAGCCCTAACCCTAACACTAGCGCTAACCCTAACCCTAACCCATACCCTACGCCCTACCCGAACCCCTCCCCGAACCCGTACCCTAAGCCGTACCCTAACCCTCACCCTAAACCTAACCCTAACACTAAGTTCCCCTTGACTGCTTCTGCCTCCAATAGATTTCCTAAGCACTAGTGTTTTAAGGAACAGGTTAAAAAGAGAATCCTAATGTGATTTCTTGATAATGGGTGTTTTCCTTATCTTCTCCTAGTGTCTAAGCTATTCTCCATTGCAGGACCCCCAAATAATATTCCTTTACGTGCTAAGGGGTATCTAGAGAGTGGGATAGGTTTAATAACTACTCTCACCCTAAAGCGTACCCTAACCCTAACCGCTACCCTAACCATAACGCATACCCTAATCCTAACCCGTACCCTAAACCGAGCCCTAACACTAACACTAACCCTAACCCTAACCCTAACCCATACCCTACGCCCTACCCAAACCCCTCCCCGAACCCGTACCCTAAGCCGTACCCTAACCCTCACCCTAACTCTAACCCTAATCCTAAGCTACCCTTGATTGCTTCTGCTTCCAATAGATTTCCTAAGCACGAGTGTTTTAAGGAACAGGTTAAAAAGAGAATCCTAATGTGATTTCTTGATAATGGGTGTATTCCTTATCTTCTCCTAGTGTCTAAAATATTCTCCATGGCTGGACGCCCAAATAATATTCCTTTACGTGCTAAGGGGTATCTAGAGAGTGGGATAGGTTTAATAACTACCCTCACCCTAGTGCGTACCATAACCCTAACCCCTACCCTAACACTAACGCGTACCCTAATCCTAACCCGTACCCTAAACCGAGCCCGAACCCTAACACTAACCCTAACCCTAACCCATACCCTACGCCCTACCCGAACCCCTCCCCGAAACCCGTACCGTAAGCCATACCCTAACCCTAACCCTAACCCTAACCCTAACCCTAAGCTACCCTTGACTGCTTCTGCCTCCAATAGATTTCCTAAGCACTAGTGTTTTAAAGAACAGGTTAAAAAGAGGATCCTAATGTGATTTCGTGATAATGGGTGTGTTCCTTATCTTCTCCTAGTGTCTAAACACTTCTCCATGGCTGGACCCCCAAATAATATTCCTTTACGTGCTAAGGGGTATCTAGAGAGTGGGATTGGTTTAATAACTAACCTCACCCTATCGCGTACCCTAACCCTAACCCCTACCCTAACACTAACGCGTACCCTAATCCTAACCCGTATCCTAAACCGAGCCCTAACCCTAACACTAACCCTAACCCTAACCCTAACACATACCCTAAGCCCTACCCGAACCCCTCACCGAACCCGTACCCTAAGCCGTACCCTAACCCTCATCCTAACCCTAACCCTAACACTAAGCTACCCTTGACTGCTTCTGCCTCCAATAGATTTCCTAAGCACTAGTGTTTTAAGGAACAGGTTAAAAAGAGAATCCTAATGTGATTTCTTGATAATGGGTGTGTTCCTTATCTTCTCCTAGTGTCTAAACTCTTCTCCATGGCTGGACCCCCAAATAATATTCCTTTACGTGCTAAGGGGTATCTAGAGAGTGGGATAGGTTTAATAACTAACCTCACCCTATCGCGTACCCTAACCCTAACCCCTACCCTAACACTCACGCGTAACCTAATCCTAACCCGTACCCTAAACCGAGCCCTAACCCTAACACTAGGGCTAACCCTAACCCTAACCCATACCCTACGCCCTACCCGAACCCCTCCCCGAAACCGTACCCTAAGCCGTAACCTAACCCTCACCCTAAACCTAACCCTAACCCTAAGCTACCCTTGACTGCTTCTGCCTCCAATAGGATTCCTAAGCACTAGTGTTTTCAGGAACAGGTTAAAAAGAGAATCCTAATGTCATTTCTTGATAATGGGTGTGTTCCTTATCTTCTCCTAGTGCCTAAGCTCTTCTCCATGGCTGGACCCCCAAATAATATTCCTTTACGTGCTAAGGGGTATCTAGAGAGTGGGATAGGTTTAATAACTACTCTCACCCTAAAGCGTACCCTAACCCTAACCGCTACCCTAACCCTAACGCATACCCTAATCCTAACACGTACCCTAAACCGAGCCCTAACACTAACACTAACCTTAACCCTAAACCTAACCCATACCCTACGCCCTTCCCAAACCCCTCCCCGAACCCGTACCCTAAGCCGTACCCTAACCCTCACCCTAACTCTAACCCTAACCCTAAGCTACCATTGATTGCTTCTGCCTCCAAAAGATTTCCTAAGCACTAGTGTTTTAAGGAACAGGTTAAAAAGAGAATCCTAATGTGATTTCTTGATAATGGGTGTGTTCCTTATCTTCTCCTAGTGTCTAAAATCTTCTCCATGGCTGGACCCCCAAATAATATTCCTTTACGTGCTAAGGGGTATCTAGAGAGTGGGATAGGTTTAATAACTACCCTCACCCTAGTGCGTACCATAACCCTAACCCCTACCCTAACACTAACGCGTACCCTAATCCTAACCCGTACCCTAAACCGAGCCCGAACCCTAACACTAACCCTAACCCTAACCCATACCCTACGCCCTACCCGAACCCCTCCCCGAAACCCGTACCGTAAGCCATACCCTAACCCTAACCCTAACCCTAACCCTAACCCTAAGCTACCCTTGACTGCTTCTGCCTCCAATAGATTTCCTAAGCACTAGTGTTTTAAAGAACAGGTTAAAAAGAGGATCCTAATGTGATTTCGTGATAATGGGTGTGTTCCTTATCTTCTCCTAGTGTCTAAACACTTCTCCATGGCTGGACCCCCAAATAATATTCCTTTACGTGCTAAGGGGTATCTAGAGAGTGGGATTGGTTTAATAACTAACCTCACCCTATCGCGTACCCTAACCCTAACCCCTACCCTAACACTAACGCGTACCCTAATCCTAACCCGTATCCTAAACCGAGCCCTAACCCTAACACTAACCCTAACCCTAACCCTAACCCATACCCTAAGCCCTACCCGAACCCCTCCCCGAACCCGTACCCTAAGCCGTACCCTAACCCTCACCCTAACCCTAACCCTAACACTAAGCTACCCTTGACTGCTTCTGCCTCCAATAGATTTCCTAAGCACTAGTGTTTTAAGGAACAGGTTAAAAAGAGAATCCTAATGTGATTTCTTGATAATGGGTGTGTTCCTTATCTTCTCCTAGTGTCTAAACTCTTCTCCATGGATGGACCCCCAAATAATATTCCTTTACGTGCTAAGGGGTATCTAGAGAGTGGGATAGGTTTTATAACTAACCTCACCCTATCGCGTACCCTAACCCTAACCCCTACCCTAACACTCACGCGTAACCTAATCCTAACCCGTACCCTAAACCGAGCCCTAACCCTAACACTAGCGCTAACCCTAACCCTAACCCATACCCTACGCCCTACCCGAACCCCTCCCCGAACCCGTACCCTAAGCCGTACCCTAACCCTCACCCTAAACCTAACCCTAACCCTAAGCTACCCTTGACTGCTTCTGCCTCCAATAGGATTCCTAAGCACTAGTGATTTCAGGAAAAGGTTAAAAAGAGAATCCTAATGTGATTTCTTGATAATGGGTGTGTTCCTTATCTTCTCCTAGTGTCTAAGCTCTTCTCCATGGCTGGACCCCCAAATAATATTCCTTTACGTGCTAGGGGGTATCTAGAGAGTGGAATAGGTTTAATAACTACCCTCACCCTAATGCGTACCCTAACCCTAACACCTACCCTAACCCTAACGCATACCCTAATCCTAACCCGTACCCTAAACCGAGCCCTAACCCTAACACTTACCCTAACCCTAACCCTAACCCATACCCTACGCCCTACCCGAACCCCTCCCCGAACCCGTACCCTAAGCCGTACCCTAACCCTAAACCTAACCCTAAGCTACCCTTGACTGCTTCTGCCTCCAATAGATTTCCTAAGCACTAGTGTTTTAAGGAACAGGTTAAAAAGAGAATCCTAATGTGATTTCTTGATAATGGGTGTGTTCCTTATCTTCTCCTCGTGTCTAAACTCTTCTCCATGGCTGGACCCCCAAATAATATTCCTTTACGTGCTAAGGGGTATCTAGAGAGTGTGATAGGTTTAATAACTACCCTCACCCTAACGCGTATGCTAACCCTAACCCCTACCCTAACCCTAACGCGTACCCTAATCCTAACCCGTACCCTAAACCGAGCCCTAACCCTAACACTAACCCTAACCCTAACCCTAACCCATACCCAACGCCCTACCCGAACCCGTACCCTAAGCCATACCCTAACCCTCACCCTAACCCTAACCCTAACCCTAAGCTACTCTTGACTGCTTCTGCCTCCAATAGATTTCCTAAGCACTAGTGTTTTAAGGAACAGGTTAAAAAGAGAATCCTAATGTGATTTCTTGATAATGGGTGTGTTCCTTATCTTCTCCTAGTGTCTAAACTCTTCTCCATGGCTGGACCCCCAAATAATATTCCTTTACGTGCTAAGGGGTATCTAGAGAGTGGGATAGGTTTAATAAGTAACCTCACCCTATCGCATACCCTAACCCTAACCCCTACCCTAACCCTAACGCGTACCCTAATCCTAACCCGTACCCTAAACCGAGCCCTAACCCTAACACTAACCCTAACCCTAACCCTAACCCATACACTAGGCCCTACCCGAACCCCTCCCCGAACCCGTACCCTAAGCCATACCCTAACCCTAACCCTAACCCTAAGCTACCCTTGACTGCTTCTGCCTCCAATAGATTTCCTAAGCACTAGTGTTTTAAGGAACAGGTTAAAAAGAGAATCCTAATGTGATTTCTTGATAATGGGTGTGTTCCTTATCTTCTCCTCGTGTCTAAACTCTTCTCCATGGCTGGACCCCCAAATAATATTCCTTTACGTGCTAAGGGGTATCTAGAGAGTAGGATAGGTTTAATAACTAACCTCACCCTAAAGCGTAACCTAACCCTAACCCCTACCCTAACACTAACGCGTACCCTAATCCTAACCCGTACCCTAAACCGAGGCCGAACCCTAACACTAACCCTAACCCTAACCCTAACACATACCCTACGCCCTACCCGAAACCCTCCCTGAACCCGTACCCTAAGCCGTACCCTAACCCTCACCCTAACCCTAACCCTAAACCTAAGCTACCCTTGACGGCTTCTGCCTCCAATAGATTTCCTAAGCACTAGTGTTTTAAGGAACAGGTTAAAAAGAGAATCCTAATGTGATTTCTTGATAATGGGTGTGTTCCTTATCTTCTCCTCGTGTCTAAACTCTTCTCCATGGCTGGACACCCAAATAATATTCCTTTACGTGCTAAGGGGTATCTAGAGAGTGGGATAGGTTTAATAACTACCCTCACCCTAGTGCGTACCATAACCCTAACCCCTACCCTAACACTAACGCGTACCCTAATCCTAACCCGTACCCTAAACCGAGCCCTAACCCTAACACTAGCCCTAACCCTAACCCTAACCCATACCCTACGCCCTACCCGAACCCCTCCCCGAACCCGTACCCTAAGCCGTACCCTAACACTCACCCTAACCCTAACCCTAAACCTAAGCTACCCTTGACTGCTTCTGCCACCAATAGATTTCCTAAGCACTAGTGTTTTAAGGTACAGGTTAAAAAGAGAATCCTAATGTGATTTCTTGATAATGGGTGTGCTCCTTATCTTCTCCTAGTGTCTAAACACTTCTCCATGGCTGGACCCCCAAATAATATTCCTTTACGTGCTAAGGGGTATCTAGAGAGTGGGATAGGTTTAATAACTACTCTCACCCTAAAGCGTACCCTAACCCTAACCGCTACCCTAACCCTAACGCGTACCCTAATCCTAACCCGTACCCTAAACCGAGCCCTAACACTAACACTAACCTTAACCCTAAACATACCCCATACCCTACGCCCTACCGAAACCCCTCCCCGAACCCGTACCCTAAGCCGTACCCTAACCCTCACCCTAACTCTAACCCTAACCCTAAGCTACCCTTGATTGCTTCTGCCTCCAAAAGATTTCCTAAGCACTAGTGTTTTAAGGAACAGGTTAAAAAGAGAATCCTAATGTGATTTCTTGATAATGGGTGTGTTCCTTATCTTCTCCTAGTGTCTAAACTCTTCTCCATGGCTGGACCCCCAAATAATATTCCTTTACGTGCTAAAGGGTATCTAGAGAGTGGGATAGGTTTAATAACTACCCTCACCCTAGTGCGTACCATAACCCTAACCCCTACCCTAACACTAACGCGTACCCTAATCCTAACCCGTACCCTAAACCGAGCCCAAACCCTAACTCTAGCCCTAAACCTAACCCTAACCCATACCCTACGCCCTACCCGAACCCCTCCCCGAACCCGTACCCTAAGCCGTACCCTAACCCTCACCCTAACCCTAACCCTAACCCTAAGCTACCCTTGACTGCTTCTGCCACCAATAGATTTCCTAAGCACTAGTGTTTTAAGGAACAGGTTAAAAAGAGAATCCTAATGTGATTTCTTGATAATGGGTGTGTTCCTTATCTTCTCCTCGTGTCTAAACTCTTCTCCATGGCTGGACCCCCAAATAATATTCCTTTACGTGCTAAGGGGTATCTAGAGAGTGTGATAGGTTTAATAACTACCCTCACCCTAACGCGTATGCTAACCCTAACCCCTACCCTAACCCTAACGCGTACCCTAATCCTAACCCGTACCCTAAACCGAGCCCTAACCCTAACACTAACCCTAACCCTAACCCTAACCCATACCCAACGCCCTACCCGAACCCGTACCCTAAGCCATACCCTAACCCTCACCCTAACCCTAACCCTAACCCTAAGCTACTCTTGACTGCTTCTGCCTCCAATAGATTTCCTAAGCACTAGTGTTTTAAGGAACAGGTTAAAAAGAGAATCCTAATGTGATTTCTTGATAATGGGTGTGTTCCTTATCTTCTCCTAGTGTCTAAACTCTTCTCCATGGCTGGACCCCCAAATAATATTCCTTTACGTGCTAAGGGGTATCTAGAGAGTGGGATAGGTTTAATAAGTAACCTCACCCTATCGCATATCCTAACCCTAACCCCTACCCTAACCCTAACGCGTACCCTAATCCTAACCCGTACCCTAAACCGAGCCCTAACCCTAACACTAACCCTAACCCTAACCCTAACCCATACACTACGCCCTACCCGAACCCCTCCCCGAACCCGTACCCTAAGCCATACCCTAACCCTAACCCTAACCCTAAGCTACCCTTGACTGCTTCTGCCTCCAATAGATTTCCTAAGCACTAGTGTTTTAAGGAACAGGTTAAAAAGAGAATCCTAATGTGATTTCTTGATAATGGGTGTGTTCCTTATCTTCTCCTCGTGTCTAAACTCTTCTCCATGGCTGGACCCCCAAATAATATTCCTTTACGTGCTAAGGGGTATCTAGAGAGTAGGATAGGTTTAATAACTAACCTCACCCTAAAGCGTAACCTAACCCTAACCCCTACCCTAACACTAACGCGTACCCTAATCCTAACCCGTACCCTAAACCGAGGCCGAACCCTAACACTAACCCTAACCCTAACCCTAACACATACCCTACGCCCTACCCGAAACCCTCCCTGAACCCGTACCCTAAGCCGTACCCTAACCCTCACCCTAACCCTAACCCTAAACCTAAGCTACCCTTGACGGCTTCTGCCTCCAATAGATTTCCTAAGCACTAGTGTTTTAAGGAACAGGTTAAAAAGAGAATCCTAATGTGATTTCTTGATAATGGGTGTGTTCCTTATCTTCTCCTCGTGTCTAAACTCTTCTCCATGGCTGGACACCCAAATAATATTCCTTTACGTGCTAAGGGGTATCTAGAGAGTGGGATAGGTTTAATAACTACCCTCAACCTAGTGCGTACCATAACCCTAACCCCTACCCTAACACTAACGCGTACCCTAATCCTAACCCGTACCCTAAACCGAGCCCTAACCCTAACTCTAGCCCTAACCCTAACCCTAACCCATACCTTACGCCCTACCCGAACCCCTCCCCGAACCCGTACCCTAAGCCGTACCCTAACCCTAAACGTAACCCTAAGCTACCCTTGACTGCTTCTGCCTCCAATAGATTTCCTAAGCACTAGTGTTTTAAGGAACAGGTTAAAAAGAGAATCCTAATGTGATTTCTTGATAATGGGTGTGTTCCTTATCTTCTCCTCGTGTCTAAACTCTTCTCCATGGCTGGACCCCCAAATAATATTCCTTTACGTGCTAAGGGGTATCTAGAGAGTGTGATAGGTTTAATAACTACCCTCAACCTAATGCGTACGCTAACCCTAACCCCTACCCTAACCCTAACGCGTACCCTAATCCTAACCCGTACCCTAAACCGAGCCCTAACCTTAACACTAACCCTAACCCTAACCCTAACCCATACCCAACGCCCTACCTGAACCCGTACCCTAAGCCGTACCCTAACCCTCACCCTAACCCTAACCCTAACCCTAAGCTTCTCTTGACTGCTTCTGCCTCCAATAGATTTCCTAAGCCCTAGTGTTTTAAGGAACAGGTTAAAAAGAGAATCCTAATGTGATTTCTTGATAATGGGTGTTTTCCTTATCTTCTCCTCGTGTCTAAACTCTTCTCCATGGCTGGACCCCCAAATAATATTCCTTTACGTGCTAAGGGGTATCTAGAGAGTGGGATAGGTTTAATAAGTAACCTCACCCTATCGCATACCCTAACCCTAACCCCTACCCTAACCCTAACGCGTACCCTAATCCTAACCCGTACCCTAAACCGAGCCCTAACCCTAACACTAACCCTAACCCTAACCCTAACCCATACACTACGCCCTACCCGAACCCCTCCCCGAACCCGTACCCTAAGCCATACCCTAACCCTAACCCTAACCCTAAGCTACCCTTGACTGCTTCTGCCTCCAATAGATTTCCTAAGCACTAGTGTTTTAAGGAACAGGTTAAAAAGAGAATCCTAATGTGATTTCTTGATAATGGGTGTGTTCCTTATCTTCTCCTCGTGTCTAAACTCTTCTCCATGGCTGGACCCCCAAATAATATTCCTTTACGTGTTAAGGGGTATCTAGAGAGTAGGATAGGTTTAATAACTAACCTCACCCTAAAGCGTAACCTAACCCTAACCCCTACCCTAACACTAACGCGTACCCTAATCCTAACCCGTACCCTAAACCGAGGCCGAACCCTAACACTAACCCTAACCCATACCCTACGCCCTACACGAACCCCTCCCCGAAACCCGTACCCTAAGCCATACCCTAACCCTCACCCTAACCCTAACCCTAACCCTAAGCTACCCTTGACTGCTTCTGCCTCCAATAGTTTTCCTAAGCACTAGTGTTTTAAGGAACAGGTTAAAAGGAGGATCCTAATGTGATTTCGTGATAATGGGTGTGTTCCTTATCTTCTCCTAGTGTCTAAACACTTCTCCATGGCTGGACCCCCAAATAATATTCCTTTACGTGCTAGGGGGTATCTAGACAGTGGGATAGGTTTAATAACTACCCTCACCCTAACGCGTACCCTAACCCTAACACCTACCCTAACCCTAACGCGTACCCTAATCCTAACCCGTACCCTAAACCGAGCCCTAACCCTAACACTAACCCTAACCCTAACCCTAACCCTAACACATACCCTACGCCCTACCCGAACCCCTCCCCGAACCCGTACCCTAAGCCGTACCCTAACCCTCACCCTAACCCTAACCCTAAACCTAAGCTACCCTTGACGGCTTCTGCCTCCAATAGATTTCCTAAGCACTAGTGTTTTAAGGAACAGGTTAAAAAGAGAATACTAATGTGATTTCTTGATAATGGGTGTGTTCCTTATCTTCTCCTCGTGTCTAAACTCTTCTCCATGGCTGGACCCCCAAATAATATTCCTTTACGTGCTAAGGGGTATCTAGAGAGTGGGATAGGTTTAATAACTACCCTCACCCTATCGCGTACCCTAACCCTAACCCCTACCCTAACACTAACGCGTACCCTAATCCTAACCCGTACCCTAAACCGAGCCCGAACCCTAACACTAACCCTAACCCTAACCCATACCCTACGCCCTACCCGAACCCCTCCCCGAACCCGTACCCTAAGCCGTACCCTAACCCTCACCCTAACCCTAACCCTAACACTAAGCTACCCTTGACTGCTTCTGCCTCCAATAGATTTCCTAAGCACTAGTGTTTTAAGGAACAGGTTAAAAAGAGAATCCTAATGTGATTTCTTGATAACGGGTGTGTTCCTGATCTTCTCCTAGTGTCTAAACTCTTCTCCATGGCTGGACCCCCAAATAATATTCCTTTACGTGCTAAGGGGTATCTAGAGAGTGGGATAGGTTTAATAACTAACCTCACCCTATCGCGTACCCTAACCCTAACCCCTACCCTAACACTCACGTGTAACCTAATCCTAACCCGTACCCTAAACCGAGCCCTAACCCTAACACTAGCGCTAACCCTAACCCTAACCCATACCCTACGCCCTACCCGAACCCCTCCCCGAACCCGTACCCTAAGCCGTACCCTAACCCTCACCCTAACCCTAACCCTAACACTAAGCTACCCTTGACTGCTTCTGCCTCCAATAGATTTCCTAAGCACTAGTGTTTTAAGGAACAGGTTAAAAAGAGAATCCTAATGTGACTTCTTGATAATGGGTGTGTTCCTTATCTTCTCCTCGTGTCTAAACTCTTCTCCATGGCTGGACCCCCAAATAATATTCCTTTACGTGCTAAGGGGTATCTAGAGAGTGGGATAGGTTTAATAACTAACCTCACCCTATCACGTACCCTAACCCTAACCACTACCCTAACACTAACGGGTACACTAATCCTAACCCGTACCCTAAACCGAGCCCTAACCCTAACAATAACCCTAACCCTAACCCTAAACCATACCCTACGCCCTACCCGAACCCCTCCCCGAACCCGTACCCTAAGCCGTACCCTAACCCTCACCCTCACCCTAACCCTATCCCTAAGCTACCCTTGACTGCTTCTGCCTCCAAAAGATTTTCTAAGCACTAGTATTTTAAGGAACAGGTTAAAAAGAGAATTCTAATGTGATTTCTTGATAATGGGTGTGTTCCTTATCTTCTCCTAGTGTCTAAACTCTTCTCCATGGCTGGACCCCCAAATAATATTCCTTTACGTGCTAAGGGGTATCTAGAGAGTGGGATAGGTTTAATAACTACCCTCACCCTAACGCGTACCCTAATCCTAACCCGTACCCTAAACCGAGCCCTAACCCTAACACTAACCCTAACCCTAACCCTAACCCATACCCAACGCCCTACCTGAACCCGTACCCTAAGCCGTACCCTAACCCTCACCCTAACCCTAACCCTAACCCTAAGCTACTCTTGACTGCTTCTGCCTCCAATAGATTTCCTAAGCCCTAGTGTTTTAAGGAACAGGTTAAAAAGAGAATCCTAATGTGATTTCTTGATAATGGGTGTTTTCCTTATCTTCTCCTCGTGTCTAAACTCTTCTCCATGGCTGGACCCCCAAATAATATTCCTTTACGTGCTAAGGGGTATCTAGAGAGTGGGATAGGTTTAATAAGTAACCTCACCCTATCGCATACCCTAACCCTAACCCCTACCCTAACCCTAACGCGTAACCTAATCCTAACCCGTACCCTAAACCGAGCCCTAACCCTAACACTAACCCTAACCCTAACCCTAACCCATACACTACGGCCTACCCGAACCCCTCCCCGAACCCGTACCCTAAGCCATACCCTAACCCTAACCCTAACCCTAAGCTACCCTTGACTGCTTCTGCCTCCAATAGATTTCCTAAGCACTAGTGTTTTAAGGAACAGGTTAAAAAGAGAATCCTAATGTGATTTCTTGATAATGGGTGTGTTCCTTATCTTCTCCTCGTGTCTAAACTCTTCTCCATGGCTGGACCCCCAAATAATATTCCTTTACGTGTTAAGGGGTATCTAGAGAGTAGGATAGGTTTAATAACTAACCTCACCCTAAAGCGTAACCTAACCCTAACCCCTACCCTAACACTAACGCGTACCCTAATCCTAACCCGTACCCTAAACCGAGGCCGAACCCTAACACTAACCCTAACCCATACCCTACGCCCTACACGAACCCCTCCCCGAAACCCGTACCCTAAGCCATACCCTAACCCTCACCCTAACCCTAACCCTAACCCTAAGCTACCCTTGACTGCTTCTGCCTCCAATAGTTTTCCTAAGCACTAGTGTTTTAAGGAACAGGTTAAAAGGAGGATCCTAATGTGATTTCGTGATAATGGGTGTGTTCCTTATCTTCTCCTAGTGTCTAAACACTTCTCCATGGCTGGACCCCCAAATAATATTCCTTTACGTGCTAGGGGGTATCTAGACAGTGGGATAGGTTTAATAACTACCCTCACCCTAACGCGTACCCTAACCCTAACACCTACCCTAACCCTAACGCGTACCCTAATCCTAACCCGTACCCTAAACCGAGCCCTAACCCTAACACTAACCCTAACCCTAACCCTAACCCTAACACATACCCTACGCCCTACCCGAACCCCTCCCCGAACCCGTACCCTAAGCCGTACCCTAACCCTCACCCTAACCCTAACCCTAAACCTAAGCTACCCTTGACGGCTTCTGCCTCCAATAGATTTCCTAAGCACTAGTGTTTTAAGGAACAGGTTAAAAAGAGAATACTAATGTGATTTCTTGATAATGGGTGTGTTCCTTATCTTCTCCTCGTGTCTAAACTCTTCTCCATGGCTGGACCCCCAAATAATATTCCTTTACGTGCTAAGGGGTATCTAGAGAGTGGGATAGGTTTAATAACTACCCTCACCCTATCGCGTACCCTAACCCTAACCCCTACCCTAACACTAACGCGTACCCTAATCCTAACCCGTACCCTAAACCGAGCCCGAACCCTAACACTAACCCTAACCCTAACCCATACCCTACGCCCTACCCGAACCCCTCCCCGAACCCGTACCCTAAGCCGTACCCTAACCCTCACCCTAACCCTAACCCTAACACTAAGCTACCCTTGACTGCTTCTGCCTCCAATAGATTTCCTAAGCACTAGTGTTTTAAGGAACAGGTTAAAAAGAGAATCCTAATGTGATTTCTTGATAACGCGTGTGTTCCTGATCTTCTCCTAGTGTCTAAATTCTTCTCCATGGCTGGACCCCCAAATAATATTCCTTTACGTGCTAAGGGGTATCTAGAGAGTGGGATAGGTTTAATAACTAACCTCACCCTATCGCGTACCCTAACCCTAACCCCTACCCTAACACTCACGTGTAACCTAATCCTAACCCGTACCCTAAACCGAGCCCTAACCCTAACACTAGCGCTAACCCTAACCCTAACCCATACCCTACGCCCTACCCGAACCCCTCCCCGAACCCGTACCCTAAGCCGTACCCTAACCCTCACCCTAACCCTAACCCTAACACTAAGCTACCCTTGACTGCTTCTGCCTCCAATAGATTTCCTAAGCACTAGTGTTTTAAGGAACAGGTTAAAAAGAGAATCCTAATGTGACTTCTTGATAATGGGTGTGTTCCTTATCTTCTCCTCGTGTCTAAACTCTTCTCCATGGCTGGACCCCCAAATAATATTCCTTTACGTGCTAAGGGGTATCTAGAGAGTGGGATAGGTTTAATAACTAACCTCACCCTATCACGTACCCTAACCCTAACCACTACCCTAACACTAACGGGTACACTAATCCTAACCCGTACCCTAAACCGAGCCCTAACCCTAACAATAACCCTAACCCTAACCCTAAACCATACCCTACGCCCTACCCGAACCCCTCCCCGAACCCGTACCCTAAGCCGTACCCTAACCCTCACCCTCACCCTCACCCTATCCCTAAGCTACCCTTGACTGCTTCTGCCTCCAATAGATTTCCTAAGCACTAGTATTTTAAGGAACAGGTTAAAAAGAGAATTCTAATGTGATTTCTTGATAATGGGTGTGTTCCTTATCTTCTCCTAGTGTCTAAACTCTTCTCCATGGCTGGACCCCCAAATAATATTCCTTTACGTGCTAAGGGGTATCTAGAGAGTGGGATAGGTTTAATAACTACCCTCACCCTAACGCGTACCCTAACACTAACCCCTACCCTAACCCTAACGCGTACCCTAATCCTAACCCGTAACCTAAACCCAGCCCTAACCCTAACACTAGCGCTAACCCTAACCCTAACCCATACCCTACGCCCTACCCGAACCCCTCCCCGAACCCGTACCCTAAGCCGTACCCTAACACTCACCCTAACTCTAACCCTAACCCTACGCTACCCTTGATTGCTTCTGCCTCCAATAGATTTCCTAAGCACTAGTGTTTTAAGGAACAGATTAAAAAGAGAATCCTAATGTGATTTCTTGATAATGGGTGTGTTCCTTATCTTCTCCTAGTGTCTAAACTCTTCTCCATGGCTGGACCCCCAAATAATATTCCTTTACGTGCTAAGGGGTATCTAGAGAGTGGGATAGGTTTAATAACTACCCTCACCCTAGTGCGTACCATAACCCTAACCCCTACCCTAGCACTAACGCGTACCCTAATCCTAACCCGTACCCTAAACCGAGCCCTAACCCTAACACTAGCCCTAACCCTAACCCTAACCCATACCCTACGCCCTACCCGAACCCCTCCCCGAACCCGTACCCTAAGCCGTAACCTAACCCTCACCCTAACCCTAACCCTAAACCTAAGTTACCCTTGACTGCTTCTGCCACCAATAGATTTCCTAAGCACTAGTGTTTTAAGGTACAGGTTAAAAAGAGAATCCTAATGTGATTTCTTGATAATGGGTGTGCTCCTTATCTTCTCCTAGTGTCTAAACTCTTCTCCATGGCTGGACCCCCAAATAATATTCTTTTACGTGCTAAGGGGTATCTAGAGAGTGGGATAGGTTTAATAACTAACCTCACCCTAAAGCGTAACCTAACCCTAACCCCTACCCTAACACTAACGCGTACCCTAATCCTAACCCGTACCCTAAACCGAGCCCGAACCCTAACACTAACCCTAACCCTAACACATACCCTACGCCCTACCCGAACCTCTCCCCGAAACCTGTACCCTAAGCCATACCCTAACCCTCACCCTAACCCTAACCCTAACCCTAAGCTACCCTTGACTGCTTCTGCCTCCAATAGATTTCCTAAGCACTAGTGTTTTAAGGAACAGGTTAAAAAGAGGATCCTAATGTGATTTCGTGATAATGGGTGTGTTCCTTATCTTCTCCTAGTGTCTAAACTCTTCTCCATGGCTGGACCCCCAAATAATATTCCTTTACGTGCTAGGGGGTATTTAGAGAGTGGGATAGGTTTAATAACTACCCTCACCCTAACGCGTACCCTAACCCTAACACCTACCGTAACCCTAACGCGTACCCTAATCCTAACCCGTACCCTAAACCGAGCCCTAACCCTAACACTAACCCTAACCCTAAACCATACCCTACGCCCTACCCGATCCCCTCCCTGAACCCGTACACTAAGCCGTACCCTAACCCTCACCCTAACCCTAACCCTAAACCTAAGCTACCCTTGACGGCTTCTGCCTCCAATAGATTTCCTAAGCACTAGTGTTTTAAGGAACAGGTTAAAAAGAGAATCCTAATGTGATTTCTTGATAATGGGTGTGTTCCTTATCTTCTCTTCGTGTCTAAACTCTTCTCCATGGCTGGACCCCCAATAATATTCCTTTACGTGATAAGGGGTATCTAGAGAGTGGGATAGGTTTAATAACTAACCTCACACTATCGCGTACCCCAACCCTAACCCCTACCCTAACACTAACGCGTACCCTAATCCTAACCCTTATCCTAAACCGAGCCCGAACCCTAACACTAACCCTAACCCTAACCCTAACCCATAACCTACGCCCTACCCAAACCCCTCCCCGAACCCGTACCCTAAGCCGTACCCTAAACCTCACCCTAACCCTAACCCTAACACTAAGCTACCCTTGACTGCTTCTGCCATCAATAGATTTCCTAAGCAATAGTGTTTTAAGGAACAGGTTAAAAAGAGAATCCTAATGTGATTTCGTGATAATGGGTGTGTTCTTTATCTTCTCCTAGTGTCTAAACTCTTCTCCATGGCTGGACCCACAAATAATATTCCTTTACGTGCTAAGGGGTATCTAAAGAGTGTGATAGGTTTAATAACTAACCTCACCCTATCGCGTACCCTAACCCTCACCCTCACCCTAACACTAAGCTACCCTTGACTGCTTCTGCCTCCAATAGATTTCCTAAGCACTAGTGTTTTAAGGAACAGGTTAAAAAGAGAATCCTAATGTGATTTCTTGATAATGGGTGTGTTCCTTATCTTCTCCTCGTGTCTAAACTGTTCTCCATGGCTGGACCCCCAAATAATATTCCTTTACGTGCTAAGGGGTATCTAGAGAGTGTGACACGTTTAATAACTAACCTCACCCTATCGCTTACCCTAACCCTAACCCCTACCCTAACCCTAACGCGTACCCTAATCCTAACCCGTACCCTAAACCGAGCCCTAACCCTAACACTAACCCTAACCCTAACCCTAACCCATACCCTACGCCCTACCCGAACCCCTCCCCGAACCCGTACCCTAAGCCATACCCTAACCCTCACCCTAACCCTAACCCTAAACCTAAGCTACCCTTGACTGCTTCTGCCTCCAATAGATTTCCTAAGCACTAGTGTTTTAAGGAACAGGTTAAAAAGAGAATCCTAATGTGTTTTCTTGATAATGGGTGTGTTCCTTATCTTCTCCTCGTGTCTAAACTCTTCTCCATGGCTGGACCCCCAAATAATATTCCTTTACGTGCTAAGGGGTATCTAGAGAGTGTGACACGTTTAATAACTAACCTCACCCTATCGCTTACCCTAACCCTAACCCCTACCCTAACCCTAACGCGTACCCTAATCCTAACCCGTACCCTAAACCGAGCCCTAACCCTAACACTAACCCTAACCCTAACCCTAACCCATACCCTACGCCCTACCCGATCCCCTCCCCGAACCCGTACCCTAAGCCATACCCTAACCCTCACCCTAACCCTAACCCTAAACCTAAGCTACCCTTGACTGCTTCTGCCTCCAATAGATTTCCTAAGCACTAGTGTTTTAAGGAACAGGTTAAAAAGAGAATCCTAATGTGTTTTCTTGATAATGGGTGTGTTCCTTATCTTCTCCTCGTGTCTAAACTCTTCTCCATGGCTGGACCCCCAAATAATATTCCTTTACGTGCTAAGGGGTATCTAGAGAGTGTGATAGGTTTAATAACTACCCTCACCCTAACGCGTACCCTAACCCTAACCCCTACCCTAACCCTAACGCGTACCCTAATCCTAACCCGTACCCTAAACCGAGCCCTAAACCTAACACTAACCCTAACCCTAACCCTAACACATACCCTACGCCCTACCCGAACCCCTCCCCGAACCCGTACCCTAAGCCGTACCCTAACCCTAACCCTAACCCTAAGCTACCCTTGACTGTTTCTGCCTCCAATAGATTTCCTAAGCACTAGTGTTTTAAGGAACAGGTTAAAAAGAGAATCCTAATGTGATTTCTTGATAATGGGTGTGTTCCTTATCTTCTCCTCGTGTCTAAACTCTTCTCCATGGCTGGACCCCCAAATAATATTCCTTTACGTGCTAAGGGGTATCTAGAGAGTGGGATAGGTTTAATAACTAACCTCACCCTCTCGCGTACCCTAACCCTAACCCCTACCCTAACACTAACGCGTACTCTAATCCTAACCCGTAACCTAAACCGAGCCCTAACCCTAACACTAACCCTAACCCTAACCCTAACCCATACCCTACGCCCTACCCGAACCCGTACCCTAAGCCGTACCCTAACCCTCATCCTAACCCTAACCCTAACCCTAAGCTACCCGTGACGGCTTTGGCCTCCAACAGATTTCCTAAGCACTAGTGTTTTAAGGAACAGGTTAAAAAGAGAATCCTAATGTGATTTCTTGATAATGGGTGTGTTCCTTATCTTCTCCTAGTGTCTAAATTCTTCTCCATGGCTGGACCCACAAATAATATTCCTTTACGTGCTAAGGGGTATCTAGAGAGTGGGATAGGTTTAATAACTACACTCACCCTAACGCGTACCCTAACCCTAACCCCTACCCTAACCCTAACGCGTACCCTAATCCTAACCCGTACCCTAAACCGAGCCCTAACCCTAACACTAGCGCTAACCCTAACCCTAAACCATACCCTACGCCCTACCCGAACCCCTCCCCGAACCCGTACCCTAAGCCGTACCCTAACCCTCACCCTAACCCTAACCCTAACCCTCAGCTACCCTTGACTGCTTCTGCCTCCAATAGATTTCCTAAGCACTAGTGTTTTAAGGAACAGGTTAAAAAGAGAATCCTAATGTGATTTCTTGATAATGGGTATGTTCCTTATCTTCTCCTTGTGTCTAAACTCTTCTCCATGGCTGGACCCCCAAATAATATTCCTTTACGTGCTAGGGGGTATCTAGAGAGTGGGATAGGTTTAATAACTACCCTCACCCTAACGCGTACCCTAACCCTAACACCTACCCTAACACTAACGCGTACCCTAATCCTAACCCGTACCCTAAACCGAGCCCTAACCCTAACACTAACCCTAACCCTAACCCATACCCTACGCCCTACCCGAACCCCTCCCTGAACCCGTACCCTAAGCCGTACCCTAACCCTAACCCTAACCCTAAGCTACCCTTGACTGCTTCTGCCTCCAATAGATTTCCTAAGCACTAGTGTTTTAAGGAACAGGTTAAAAAAGAATCCTAATGTGATTTCTTGATAATGGGTGTGTTCCTTATCTTCTCCTCGTGTCTAAACTCTTCTCCATGGCTGGACACCCAAATAATATTCCTTTACGTGCTAAGGGGTATCTAGAGAGTGTGATAGGTGTAATAACTACCCTCACCCTAACGCGTACCCTAACCCTAACCCCTACCCTAACCCTAACGCGTACCCTAATCCTAACCCGTAACCTAAACCGAGCCCTAACCCTAACCCTAACCCTAAACCTAACCCTAACCCATACCCTACGCCCTACCCGAACCCGTACCCTAAGCCGTACCCTAACCCTCACCCTAACCCTAACCCTAACCCTAAGCTACCCTTGAGTGCTTCTGCCACCAATAGATTTCCTAAGCACTAGTGTTTTAAGGAACAGGTTAAAAAGAGAATCCTAATGTGATTTCGTGATAATGGGTGTGTTCCTTATCTTCTCCTAGTGTCTAAACTCTTCTCCATGGCTGGACCCACAAATAATATTCCTTTACGTGCTAAGGGGTATCTAGAGAGTGTGATAGGTTTAATAACTAACCTCACCCTATCGCGTACCCTAACCCTAACCCCTACCCTAACATTAACGCGTACCCTAATCCTAACCCGTACCCTAAACCGAGCCCTAACCCTAACACTAACCCTAACCCTAACCCTAAACCATACCCTACGCCCTACCTGAACCCCTCCCCGAACCCGTACCCTAAGCTGTACCCTAACCATCACCCTCACCCTAACCCTACCCCTAAGCTATCCTTGACTGCTTCTGTCTCCAATAGATTTCCTAAGCACTAGTGTTTTAAGGAACAGGTTAAAAAGAGAATCCTAATGTGATTTCTTGATAATGGGTGTGTTCCTTATCTTCTCCTAGTGTCTAAACTCTTCTCCATGGCTGGACCCCCAAATAATATTCCTTTACGTGCTAAGGGGTATATAGAGAGTGGGATAGGTTTAATAACTACCCTCACCCTAACGCGTACCCTAACACTAACCCCTACCGTAACCCTAACGCGTACCCTAATCCTAACCCGTACCCTAAACCGAGCCCTAACCCTAACACTAGCGCTAACCCTAACCATAACCCATACCCTACGCCCTACCCGAACCCCTCCCCGAACCCGTACCCTAAGCCGTACCCTAACCCTCACCCTAAACCTAACCGTAACCCTAAGCTACCCTTGACTGCTTCTGCCTCCAATAGATTTCCTAAGCACTAGTGTTTTAAGGAACAGGTTAAAAAGAGATTCCTAATGTGATTTCTTGATAATGGGTGTGTTCCTTATTTTCTCCTAGTGTCTAAGGTCTTCTCCATGGCTGGACCCCCAAATAATATTCCTTTACGTGCTAAGGGGTATCTAGAGAGTGGGATAGGTTTAATAACTACTCTCACCCTAAAGCGTACCCTAACCCTAACCGCTACCCTAACCCTAACGCGTACCCTAATCCTAACCCGTACCCTAAACCGAGCCCTAACACTAACACTAACCCTAACCCTAACCCTAACCCATACCCTACGCCCTACCCAAACCCCTCCCCGAACCCGTACCCTAAGCCGTACCCTAAACCTCACCCTAACTCTAATCCTAACCCTAAGCTACCCTTGATTGCTTCTGCCTCCAATAGATTTCCTAAGCACTAGTGTTTTAAGGAACAGGTTAAAAAGAGAATCCTAATGTGATTTCTTGATAATGGGTGTGTTCCTTACCTTCTCCTAGTGTCTAAACTCTTCTCCATGGATGGACCCCCAAATAATATTCCTTTACGTGCAAAGGGGTATCTAGAGAGTGTGATAGGTTTAATAACTAACCTCACCCTATCGCGTACCCTAACCCTAACCCCTCCCCTAAGACTAACGCGTACCCTAATACTAACCCGTACCCTAAACCGAGCCCTAACCCTAACACTAACCCTAACCCTAACCCTAACCCATACCCTACGCCCTACCCGAACCCCTCCCCGAAGCCGTACCCTAAGCCGTACCCTAACCCTCACCCTAACCCTAACCCTAACCCTAAGCTTCCCTTGACTGCTTCTGCCACCAATAGATTTCCTAAGCACTAGTGTTTTAAGGTACAGGTTAAAAAGAGAATCCTAATGTGATTTCTTGATGATGGGTGTGCTCCTTAGCTTCTCCTAGTGTCTAAACTCTTCTCCATGGCTGGACCCCCAAATAATATTCCTTTACGTGCTAAGGGGTATCTAGAGAGTAGGATAGGTTTAATAACTAACCTCACCCTAAAGCGTAACCTAACCCTAACCCCTACCCTAACACTAACGCGTACCCTAATCCTAACCCGTACCCTAAACCGAGCCCGAACCCGAACACTAACCCTAACCCTAACCCATACCCTACGCCCTACCCGAAACCCTCCCCGAAACCCGTACTATAAGCCATACCCTAACCCTCACCCTAACCCTAACCCTAACCCTAAGCTACCCTTGACTGCTTCTGCCTCCAATAGATTTCCTAAGCACTAGTGTTTTAAGGAACAGGTTAAAAAGAGGATACTAATGTGATTTCTTGATAATGGGTGTGTTCCTTATCTTCTCCTCGTGTCTAAACTCTTCTCCATGGCTGGACCCCCAAATAATATTCCTTTACGTGCTAAGGGGTATCTAGAGAGTGGGATAGGTTTAATAACTAACTTCACCCTATCGCGTACCCTAACCCTAACCCCTACCCTAACACTAACGCGTACCCTAATCCTAACCCGTACCCTAAACCGAGCCCTAACCCTAACACTAACCCTAACCCTAACCCTAACCCATACCCTACGCCCTACCCAAACTCCTCCCCCGAACCCGTACCCTAAGCCGTACCCTAACCCTCACCCTAACCCTAACCCTAACACTAAGCTACCCTTGACTGCTTCTGCCTCCAAGAGATTTCCTAAGTACTAGTGTTTTAAGGAACAGGTTAAAAAGAGAATCCTAATGTGATTTCTTGATAATGGGTGTGTTCCTTATCTTCTCCTAGTGTCTAAACTCTTCTCCATGGCTGGACCCCCAAATAATATTCCTTTACGTGCTAGGGGGTATCTAGAGAGTGGGATAGGTTTAATAACTACCCTCACCCTAACGCGTACCCTAACCCTAACACCTACCCTAACCCTAACGCGTACCCTAATCCTAACCCGTACCCTAAACCGAGACCTAACCCTAACACTAACCCTAACCCTAACCCTAACCCATACCCTACGCCCTACCCGAACCCCTCCCCGAACCCGTACCCTAAGGCGTACCCTAACCCTAACCCTAACCCTAAGCTACCCTTGACTGCTTCTGCCTCCAATAGATTTCCTAAGCACTAGTGTTTTAAGGAACAGGTTAAAAAGAGAATCCTAATGTGATTTCTTGATAATGGGTGTGTTCCTTATCTTCTCCTCGTGTCTAAACTCTTCTCCATGGCTGGACCCCCAAATAATATTCCTTTACGTGCTAAGGGGTATCTAGAGAGTGTGATAGGTTTAATAACTACCCTCACCCTAATGCGTACCCTAACCCTAACCCCTACCCTAACCCTAACGCGTACCCTAATCCTAACCCGAACCCTAAACCGAGCCCTAACCCTAACACTAACCCTAACCCTAACCCTTACCCATACCCTACGCCCTACCCGAACCCCTCCCCGAACCCGTACCCTAAGCCATACCCTAACCCTCACCCTAACCCTAACCCTAACCCTAAGCTACCCTTGAGTGCTTCTGCCACCAATAGATTTCCTAAGCACTAGTGTTTTAAGGAACAGGTTAAAAAGAGAATCCTAATGTGATTTCGTGATAATGGGTGTGTTCCTTATCTTCTCCTATTGTCTAAACTCTTCTCCATGGCTGGACCCACAAATAATATTCCTTTACGTGCTAAGGGGTATCTAGAGAGTGTGATAGGTTTAATAACTAACCTCACCCTATCGCATACCCTAACCCTAACCCCTACCCTAACCCTAACGCGTACCCTAAACCTAACCCGTACCCTAAACCGAGCCCTAACCCTAACACTAACCCTAACCCTAACCAATACACTACGCCCTACCCGAACCCCTCCCCGAAACCGAACCCTAAGCCGTACCCTAACCCTAACCCTAACCCTAAGCTACCCTTGACTGCTTCTGCCTCCAATAGATTTCCTAAGCACTAGTGTTTTAAGGAACAGGTTAAAAAGAGAATCCTAATGTGATTTCTTGATAATGGGTGTGTTCCTTATCTTCTCCTCGTGTCTAAACTCTTCTCCATGGCTGGACCCCCAAATAATATTCCTTTACGTGCTAAGGGGTATCTAGAGAGTGGGATAGGTTTAATAACTAACCTCACCCTATCGCGTACCCTAACCCTAACCCCTACCCTAACACTAACGCGTACCCTTATCCTAACCCGTAGCCTAAACCGAGCCCTAACCCTAACACTAACACTAACCCTAACCCTAACCCATACCCTACGCCCTACCCGAACCCCTCCCCCAACCAGTACCCTAAGCCGTACCCTAACACTCATCCTAACCCTAACCCTAACCCTAAGCTACCCTTGACGGCTTCTGCCTCCAACAGATTTCCTAAGCACTAGTGTTTTAAGGAACAGGTTAAAAAGAGAATCCTAATGTGATTTCTTGATAATGGGTGTGTTCCTTATCTTCTCCTAGTGTCTAAACTCTTCTCCATGGTTGGATCCCCAAATAATATTCCTTTACGTGCTAAGGGGTATCTAGAGAGTGTGATAGGTTTAATAACTACCCTCACCCTAACGCGTACCCTAACCCTAACCCCTACCCTAATCCTAACCCGTACCCTAATCCGAGCCCTAACCCTAACACCAGCGCTAACCCTAACCCTAACCCATACCTTACGCCCTACCCGAACCCCTCCCCGAACCCATACCCTAAGCCGTACCCTAACCCTCACCCTAAACCTAACCCTAACCCTAAGCTACCCTTGAGTGCTTCTGCCACCAATAGATTTCCTAAGCACTAGTGTTTTAAGGAACAGGTTAAAAAGAGAATCCTAATGTGATTTCGTGATAATGGGTGTGTTCCTTATCTTCTCCTAGTGTCTAAACACTTCTCCATGGCTGGACCCACAAATAATATTCCTTTACGTGCTAAGGGGTATCTAGAGAGTGTGATAGGTTTAATAACTAACCTCACCCTATCGCGTACCCTAACCCTAACCCCTACCCTAACATTAACGCGTACCCTAATCCTAACCCGTACCCTAAACCGAGCCCTAACCCTAACACTAACCCTAACCCTAACCCTAAACCATACCCTACGCCCTACCTGAACCCCTCCCCGAACCCGTACCCTAAGCTGTACCCTAACCATCACCCTCACCCTAACCCTACCCCTAAGCTATCCTTGACTGCTTCTGTCTCCAATAGATTTCCTAAGCACTAGTGTTTTAAGGAACAGGTTAAAAAGAGAATCCTAATGTGATTTCTTGATAATGGGTGTGTTCCTTATCTTCTCCTAGTGTCTAAACTCTTCTCCATGGCTGGACCCCCAAATAATATTCCTTTACGTGCTAAGGGGTATATAGAGAGTGGGATAGGTTTAATAACTACCCTCACCCTAAAGCGTACCCTAACACTAACCCCTACCGTAACCCTAACGCGTACCCTAATCCTAACCCGTACCCTAAACCGAGCCCTAACCCTAACACTAGCGCTAACCCTAACCATAACCCATACCCTACGCCCTACCCGAACCCCTCCCCGAACCCGTACCCTAAGCCGTACCCTAACCCTCACCCTAAACCTAACCGTAACCCTAAGCTACCCTTGACTGCTTCTGCCTCCAATAGATTTCCTAAGCACTAGTGTTTTAAGGAACAGGTTAAAAAGAGATTCCTAATGTGATTTCTTGATAATGGGTGTGTTCCTTATTTTCTCCTAGTGTCTAAGGTCTTCTCCATGGCTGGACCCCCAAATAATATTCCTTTACGTGCTAAGGGGTATCTAGAGAGTGGGATAGGTTTAATAACTACTCTCACCCTAAAGCGTACCCTAACCCTAACCGCTGCCCTAACCCTAACGCGTACCCTAATCCTAACCCGTACCCTAAACCGAGCCCTAACACTAACACTAACCCTAACCCTAACCCTAACCCATACCCTACGCCCTACCCAAACCCCTCCCCGAACCCGTACCCTAAGCCGTACCCTAAACCTCACCCTAACTCTAATCCTAACCCTAAGCTACCCTTGATTGCTTCTGCCTCCAATAGATTTCCTAAGCACTAGTGTTTTAAGGAACAGGTTAAAAAGAGAATCCTAATGTGATTTCTTGATAATGGGTGTGTTCCTTACCTTCTCCTAGTGTCTAAACTCTTCTCCATGGATGGACCCCCAAATAATATTCCTTTACGTGCAAAGGGGTATCTAGAGAGTGTGATAGGTTTAATAACTAACCTCACCCTATCGCGTACCCTAACCCTAACCCCTCCCCTAAGACTAACGCGTACCCTAATACTAACCCGTACCCTAAACCGAGCCCTAACCCTAACACTAACCCTAACCCTAACCCTAACCCATACCCTACGCCCTACCCGAACCCCTCCCCGAAGCCGTACCCTAAGCCGTACCCTAACCCTCACCCTAACCCTAACCCTAACCCTAAGCTACCCTTGACTGCTTCTGCCACCAATAGATTTCCTAAGCACTAGTGTTTTAAGGTACAGGTTAAAAAGAGAATCCTAATGTGATTTCTTGATGATGGGTGTGCTCCTTAGCTTCTCCTAGTGTCTAAACTCTTCTCCATGGCTGGACCCCCAAATAATATTCCTTTACGTGCTAAGGGGTATCTAGAGAGTAGGATAGGTTTAATAACTAACCTCACCCTAAAGCGTAACCTAACCCTAACCCCTACCCTAACACTAACGCGTACCCTAATCCTAACCCGTACCCTAAACCGAGCCCGAACCCGAACACTAACCCTAACCCTAACCCATACCCTACGCCCTACCCGAAACCCTCCCCGAAACCCGTACTATAAGCCATACCCTAACCCTCACCCTAACCCTAACCCTAACCCTAAGCTACCCTTGACTGCTTCTGCCTCCAATAGATTTCCTAAGCACTAGTGTTTTAAGGAACAGGTTAAAAAGAGGATACTAATGTGATTTCTTGATAATGGGTGTGTTCCTTATCTTCTCCTCGTGTCTAAACTCTTCTCCATGGCTGGACCCCCAAATAATATTCCTTTACGTGCTAAGGGGTATCTAGAGAGTGGGATAGGTTTAATAACTAACTTCACCCTATCGCGTACCCTAACCCTAACCCCTACCCTAACACTAACGCGTACCCTAATCCTAACCCGTACCCTAAACCGAGCCCTAACCCTAACACTAACCCTAACCCTAACCCTAACCCATACCCTACGCCCTACCCAAACTCCTCCCCGAACCCGTACCCTAAGCCGTACCCTAACCCTCACCCTAACCCTAACCCTAACACTAAGCTACCCTTGACTGCTTCTGCCTCCAAGAGATTTCCTAAGTACTAGTGTTTTAAGGAACAGGTTAAAAAGAGAATCCTAATGTGATTTCTTGATAATGGGTGTGTTCCTTATCTTCTCCTAGTGTCTAAACTCTTCTCCATGGCTGGACCCCCAAATAATATTCCTTTACGTGCTAGGGGGTATCTAGAGAGTGGGATAGGTTTAATAACTACCCTCACCCTAACGCGTACCCTAACCCTAACACCTACCCTAACCCTAACGCGTACCCTAATCCTAACCCGTACCCTAAACCGAGACCTAACCCTAACACTAACCCTAACCCTAACCCTAACCCATACCCTACGCCCTACCCGAACCCCTCCCCGAACCCGTACCCTAAGGCGTACCCTAACCCTAACCCTAACCCTAAGCTACCCTTGACTGCTTCTGCCTCCAATAGATTTCCTAAGCACTAGTGTTTTAAGGAACAGGTTAAAAAGAGAATCCTAATGTGATTTCTTGATAATGGGTGTGTTCCTTATCTTCTCCTCGTGTCTAAACTCTTCTCCATGGCTGGACCCCCAAATAATATTCCTTTACGTGCTAAGGGGTATCTAGAGAGTGTGATAGGTTTAATAACTACCCTCACCCTAATGCGTACCCTAACCCTAACCCCTACCCTAACCCTAACGCGTACCCTAATCCTAACCCGAACCCTAAACCGAGCCCTAACCCTAACACTAACCCTAACCCTAACCCTTACCCATACCCTACGCCCTACCCGAACCCCTCCCCGAACCCGTACCCTAAGCCATACCCTAACCCTCACCCTAACCCTAACCCTAACCCTAAGCTACCCTTGAGTGCTTCTGCCACCAATAGATTTCCTAAGCACTAGTGTTTTAAGGAACAGGTTAAAAAGAGAATCCTAATGTGATTTCGTGATAATGGGTGTGTTCCTTATCT